>NW_023000199.1:0-951 GCF_900245975.1 Drosophila guanche | reverse complement strand
GTGTGGTTTTGGCGTACCGCCTGGGTAAGGATTTGTAATGCAAAATTGTTGATTGTTGTGAGATTTTTTTTCCAAATTTTGACTTTAAAAACTCGGGAAAAGTCGGGTTTATTTTCTATGGCAGAATTTGTTTTTTAAGAACTTATTAAGGAAGTAATTTTAAGTTTCAGGTTTTTTCTGAGGTTGCGGTTTGTTTTTAAATAACTTAAGTATCTTAATTTTGGTTGTAAAAAACTTTGATTACTTGAAAAGTCGCTTTTATTTTCTATGGCAGATCTTGTTTTTTAAGAACTAGCAATTTTGTAATTTTTAGTTTAAGGTTTTTTCAGAGGTTGCGGTTTGTTTTTTCACATAACTTAAGTATCTTAATTGTGGTAGTAAAAAATTTTGATTATCTAAAAAGTTGATTCATACTGCTATAAAATGGATCCAAACTCTGTGTGGTTTTGGCTTACCGTCTGGGTAAATCTTTGTAATGCAAAATTGTTGATTGTTGTGAGATTTTTTTTTTTTCGAAATTTTGACTTTAAAAGCTCGTGAAAAGTCGGTCTTATTTTCTATGGCAGATCTTGTTTTTTAAGAACTAGCAATTTTGTAATTTTTAGTTTAAGGTTTTTTCAGAGGTAGCGATTTGTTTTTTCACATAACTTAAGTATCCTAATTTTGGTTGTAAAAATTTTGATTATCTGAAAAGTTTATTGATACTGCTATAAAATGGATCCAAACTCTGTGTGGTTTTGGCCTACCGTCTGGGTAAAGCTTTGAAATGCAAAAATGTTGATTGTTGTGAGATTTTTTTTTTTCGAAATTTTTACTTTAAAAACTCGGGAAAAGTCGGGTTTATTTTTTATGGCAGAACTTTTCTTTTAAGACTTTTCAAAGTTTGTACTTTTTTGTTTAAGGTTTTTTAGAAGTAGCGCTTTGTTTTTTCACATAACTTAAGTATCTTAA
>NW_023000198.1:0-951 GCF_900245975.1 Drosophila guanche | reverse complement strand
CAAAGCTTAACTTAGACGGTAGGCCAAAACCACACAGAGTTTGGATCCATTTTATAGCAGAATCAATCAAATTTTCTGATAGTCAAAGTTTTTTGCAACCAGATCTTAGATACTTAACTTATGTGAAAAAACAAACCGCAACCTTTGAAAAAACCTTAAACTAAAAATTACAAAATTGCTAGTTCCTAAATAACAAGTTTTGCCATAGAAAATAAACCCGACTTTTCCCGAGTTTTTCAAGTCAAAATTTGGGAAAAAAAAAATCTCACAACAATCAACATTTTTGCATTTTAAAGCTTTACCCAGAGGGTAGGCGAAAACCACACAGAGTTTGGATCCATTTTATAGCAGAATCAATCAACTTTTCTGATAATCAAAGTTTTTTGTAACCAGATCTTAGATACTTAAGTTATGTGAAAAAACAAACCGCAACCTCTGAAAAAACCTTAAACTTAAAATTACTTCCTTAATAAGTTCTTAAAAACAAGTTCTGCCATAGAAAATAAACCTGAGTTTTCAAAGTCAAAATTTCGTACAAAATACATCACAAAAATCAACATTTTTGCTTTTCAAAGCTTTACTTAGACGGTAGGCCAAAACCACATAGAGTTTGGACCCATTTTATGACAGAATCAATCAACTTTTCAGATAATCAAAGTTTTTTGCAACCAGATCTAAGATACTTAAGTTATGTAAAAGTTATGAAAAAACCTTAAACTAAAAATTACATCCTTAATAAGTTCCTAAAAAAACAGGTTCTGCCATAGAAAATAAAACCGACTTTTCCCAAGTTTTTAAAATCAAAATTTCGAAAAAAAAATCTCACAACAATCAACATTTTTGCATTTTAAAGCTTTACCCAGACGGTAGGCCAAAACCACACAGAGTTTGGATCCATTTTATAGCAGTAGCAATCAACATTTCAGATAATCAAAGTTTTTTACAACCAAA
>NW_023000197.1:0-951 GCF_900245975.1 Drosophila guanche | reverse complement strand
GTCAAAATATTGAAAAAAAAATCTCACATCAATCAACATTTCTGCATTTCAAAGCTTTACCCGGACGGTAGGCCAAAACCACACAGTTTGGATCCATTTTATAGTAGTATCAATCAACTTTTCAGATAATCAAAGTTTTTTACAACCAAAATTAAGATACTTAAGTTATGTGAAAAAACAAACCACAACCTCTGAAAAAACCGTAAATTAAAAATTACAAAATTGCTAGTTCTTAAAAAACAAGTTCTGGCATAGAAAATAAAACCGACTTCTCCTGAGTTTTTAAAGTAAAAATTTCGAAAAAAAATCTCACAACAATCCACATTTTTGCATTTCAAAGCTTTACCCAGACGGTAGGCCAAAACCACACAGAGTTTGGATCCAATTTATAGCAGTATCTATCAACTTTTCAGATAATCAAAGTTTTTTACAAACCAAATTATGTGAAAAAAACAAACCGCAACCTCTGAGAAAACATTAATCTAAAAATTACATTCTTAATAAGTTCTTAAAAAACAGGTTCTGCCATAAAAAGTAAACCCGACTTTTCCCGAGTTTTTAAAGTCAAAATTTCGTAAAAAATACCTCACAAAAATCAACATGTTTCCATTTCAAAGCTTTACCCAGACGGTAGGCCAAAACCACACAGAGTTTGGATCCACTTTATAGCAGTATGAATCAACTTTTCAGATAATCAAAGTTCTTTACAACCAGATCTAAGGTACTTAAGTTATGTGAAAAAACAAACCGCAACCTCTGAAAAGACCTTAAACTAAAAATTACATCCTTAATAAGTTCCTAAAAAAAAAGTTCTGCCATAGAAAATAAACCCGACTTTTCCCGAGTTTTTAAAGTAAAAATATTGAAAAAAAAAATCTCACATCAATCAACATTTCTGCATTTCAAAGCTTTACCCGGACGGTAGGCCAAAACCACACAGTTTGGATCCAT
>NW_023000196.1:0-951 GCF_900245975.1 Drosophila guanche | reverse complement strand
AAATACACTTGTAACAGTGTGAGCATACAGAAGTCTGGATGCAAAATTTGGTGGCTCTAGCTTTTATAGTCTCTGAGATTCAGGTGCTCAACAAGACGGACGGACAGACGGACGGACAGACGGACAGACAGGCAGGGCTCAATCGACTCGGCTATTGATTTTGATCAAGAATATATACACTTTATGGGGTCGGAAACGATTCCTTCTGTGTGTTACATACATTAACTTTGTGCACAAATACAATATACCCTATTTACTCTTCGAGTACCGGGTATAAAACAAATATAAGCTGCGTGAGGTGGTGGGGGGGGGGGGGGGGGGGGGGGGGGGGGGGGGGGGGGGGGGGGGGGGGGGGGGTGTGGTTAAAAGTCGGCAGAGGAAGAGGGACTGCAGAGGCAGAGGCCGAGTGAAGCAGAGTGTGAATGAGAGAATGTGAAAAGAACAACAAAAGCTGCAGGACAGTGTGGGTTTAGCCACTGCTAATAAATTTCTTCTTTCTGGCTATAAAAATGATCCAATCGGATCCCAATTTGGTGATCTGATAGATATGGCAATTCCCTACAGAATGGCGTTTTTAGTTTTCTTCTATCTTTCAAATTGTAGATTTGGGAGGTTTTCGACCGTTTTCGGGGGCGGAATGGGGCGGGGGACATTTGTTAAATACACTTGTAAAAGTGTGAGCATACAGAAGTCTGGATGCAATATTTGGTGGCTCTAGCTTTTATAATCTCTGAGATCCAGGTGCTCAACTAGACGGACGGACAGACATGGCTCAATCGACTCGGCTATTGATGGTGATCAAGAATATATACACTTTATGGGGTCGGAAACGATTCCTTCTGTGTGTTACATACATTAACTTTGTGCACAAATACAAAATACCCTATTTACTCTTCGAGAACCGGGTATAAAACAAATATAAGCTGCGTGAGGGGAAGGGGGGGGGGGGGG
>NW_023000195.1:0-951 GCF_900245975.1 Drosophila guanche | reverse complement strand
AAAATTAAGGTACTTAAGTTATGTGAAAAAAACAAACCGCAACCTCTGAAAAAACCTTAAGCTAAAAATTACATCCTTAATAAGTTCCTAAAAAAACAAGTTCTGCCATAGAAAATAAAACCGACTTTTCCCAAGTTTTTAAAGTCAAAATTTCGAAAAAAAAAAATCTCACAACAATCAACATTTTTGCATTTTAAAGCTTTACCCAGACGGTAGGCCAAAACCACACAGAGTTTGGATCCATTTTATAGCAGTATCAATCAACTTTTCAGAAAATCAAAGTTTTTTGCAACCAGATCTAAGATACTTAAGTTAAGTTCTTAAAAAACAAGATCTGCCATAGAAAATAAACCCGACTTTTCCCGAGTTTTTAAATTCAAAAATTCGTAAAATATACCTCACATCAATCAACATTTTTGCATTTCAAAGCTTTACCCAGACGGTAGGCCAAAACCACACAGAGTTTGGATCCATTTTATAGCAATATCAATCAACTTTTCAGATAATCAAGATTTTTTAAAACGAAAATTAAGATATATAAGTTATGTGAGAAAGCAAACCGCAACTTCTGAAAAAAGTAAAAATATCGAAATAAAAATCTCACAACATTCCACATTTTTGAATTTCAAAGCTTTTCTGAGACGATAGGCCAATACCACACAGAGTTTGGATCCATTTTACAGCAGAATCAATCAACTTTTCTGAAAATCAAAGTTTTTTACAACCAAAATTAAGGTACTTAAGTTATGTGAAAAAAACAGACCGCAACCTCTGAAAAAACCTAAAGCTAAAAATTACATCCTTAATAAGTTCCTAAAAAAACAAGTTCTGCCATAGAAAATAAAACCGACTTCTCCCAAGTTTTTAAAGTAAAAATTTCGAAAAAAAATCTCACAACAATCCACATTTTTGCATTTCAAAGCTTTACCCAGACGGTAGGCCAAAACCACA
>NW_023000194.1:0-951 GCF_900245975.1 Drosophila guanche | reverse complement strand
GAAGCAGAGTGTGAATGAGAGAATGTGAAAAGAACAACAAAAGCTGCAGGACAGTGTGGGTTTAGCCACTGCTAATTAATTTCTTCTTTCTGGCTATAATAATGATCCAATCGGATCCCAATTTAGTGATCTGATAGATATGGCCATTCGCTACAGAATGTTTTAGTTTTCTTCTATCTTTAAAATTGTAGATTTGGGAGGTTTTCGCCCTTTTGCGGGGGCGGAATGGGGCGGGGCACATTTTTAAAATACACTTGTAACAGTGTGAGCATACAGAAGTCTGGATGCAAAGTTTGGTGGCTCTAGCTTTTATAGTCTCTGAGATTCAAGAATATATACACTTTATGGGGTCGGAAGCGATTCCTTCTGTGTGTTACATACATTAACTTTGTGCACAAATACAATATACCCTATTTACTCTTCGAGTACCGGGTATAAAACAAATATAAGCTGCGTTTGGGGGGGGGGGGGGGGGGGTGGTTAAAAGTCGGCAGAGGCAGAGGGACGCAGAGGCAGAGGCCGAGTGAAGCAGAGTGTGAATGAGAGAATGTGAAAAGAACAACAAAAGCTGCAGGACAGTGTGGGTTTAGCCACTGCTAATTAATTTCTTCTTTCTGGCTATAATTATGATCCAATCGGATCCCAATTTGGTGATCTGATAGATATGGCCATTCCCTGCAGAATGTTTTAGTTTGCTTCCATCTTTAAAATTGTAGATTTGGGAGGTTTTCGCCCTTTTGCGGGGGCGGAATGGGGCGGGGCACATTTTTAAAATACACTTGTAACAGTGTGAGTATACAGAAGTCTGGATGCAAAATTTAGTGGCTCTAGCTTTTATAGTCTCTGAGATTCAGGTGCTCAACAAGACGGACGGACAGACGGACGGACAGACGGACAGACAGACAGGGCTCAATCGACTCGGCTATTGATGGTGATCAAGAATATATACAC
>NW_023000193.1:0-951 GCF_900245975.1 Drosophila guanche | reverse complement strand
TAAATAGGGTATATTGTATTTGTGCACAAAGTTAATGTATGTAACACACAGAAGGAATCGTTTCCGACCCCGTAAAGTGTATATATTCTTGATCACCATCAATAGCCGAGTCGATTGAGCCCTGTCTGTATGTCCGTCTGTCCTTCCGTCTGTCCGTCCGTCTTGTTGAGCACCTGAATCTCAGAGACTATAAAAGCTACAGCTACCAAATTTTGCATCCAGACTTCTGTATGCTCACACTGTTACAAGTGTATTTAAAACCTCCCAAATCTACAATTTTAAAGATAGAAGAAAACTAAAACCGCCATTCTGTAGGGAATGGCCATATCTATCAGATCATAAAATTGGGATCCGATTGGATTATTATTATAGCCAGAAAGAATAAATTAATTAGCAGTGGCTAAACCCACACTGTCCTGCAGCTTTTGTTGTTCTTTTTACATTCTCTCATTCACACTCTGCTTAACTCGGCCTCTGCCTCTGCCGTCCCTCTGCCTCTGCCGACTTTTAACCAGGGGGGGGGGCCTCACTCAGCTTATATTTGTTTTATACCCGGTACTCGAAGAGTAAATAGGGTATATTGTATTTGTGCACAAAGTTAATGTATGTAACACACAGAAGGAATCGTTTCCGACCCCGTAAAGTGTATATATTCTTGATCACCATCAATAGCCGAGTCGATTGAGCCCTGTCTGTCTGTCCGTCTGTCCGTCCGTCTGTCCGTCCGTCTGCCCGTCCGTCTTGTTGAGCAGCTGAATCTCAGAGACTATAAAAGCTAGAGCCACCAAATTTTGCATCCAGACTTCTGTATGCTCACACTGTTACAAGTGTATTTAAAAAATGTGCCCCGCCCCCTTCCGCCCCCGCAAAAGGGCGAAAAACTCCCAAATCTACAATTTTAAAGATAGAAGAAAACTAAAACCGCCATTCTGTAGGGAATGGCCATATTTA
>NW_023000192.1:0-951 GCF_900245975.1 Drosophila guanche | reverse complement strand
AAGCTGGACAACAAGGTCGGAGGAGGAATCTACTCCGAACAGCTGAACATAAGTTACTCCTTCAGGCTCCCGGATCACTGCAGTGTCTTCCAAGCGGAGGTCATAGCGATCAAGGAAGCTTTGAGCTGTCTTCAGGAACTAACCCCTGCGCCAACTTACATAAATATCTATAGTGATAGCCAAGCTGCAATCAAATCACTGAATGCGATAACAACAAGCTCGGCTACCGTGGCAAACTGTCGCAAATCTCTTCATGAGATGGCTTATCAGTTCGTCATCAGCCTGATATGGGTCCCGGGCCACCAGGACATTGAAGGCAACTGTATAGCAGACGAGCTGGCCAGAGCTGGAACAACAATCCCCCTTCTCAATGATAAGGAGGATATTCGTATGCCAATGGCCACCTGCAAGCTCAAAATAAAAGAACATTTTAAACAACTAATAAATGACAGATGGCAAACTGTGCCACTATGTCGCATAACTCGGCAAACATGGCCTAACATTAATAGGAAGCGCACCGATGAGCTCTGCAAACTCAGTAGGAGTAGGTGCAGCTCAGTCATACGCTCCCTTACGGGACACTGGCTAATAGGCACACATGCAAACAGGCTGGGCGCCCCATATAACGACTTCTGTCGAAGCTGTAGAGATGAGGACGAGGAGGAGACTGTGGAACACCTGTTCTGCTCCTGCCCGGCTCTCAGTAGCATTAGACTCCAATACTTGGGCGCTCCTTTTCTAAATGACATTTCGGACATGTCTACGATTAGTCCCAGACGGATCGCAGGCTTCATAAGGGCATCCGGATGGGATAATGGATAAAATAGGGTCTCACGAAGGAGAAGGGAACAAAGCATGCGGTATCACAATGGGCCGAAACCGGCCTAGGTGTGTCGGGTCTCTGACAACCCCGACAGCCGCCTCAACCCAACCTAACCTAACCTACTTAAG
>NW_023000191.1:0-951 GCF_900245975.1 Drosophila guanche | reverse complement strand
TAGCAGTATCAATCAACTTTTCAGATAATCAAAGTTTTTTGCAACCAGATCTAAGATACTTAAGTTATGTGAAAAAACAAACCGCAACCTCTGAAAAAACCTTAAACTTAAAATTACTTCCTTAATAAGTTCTTAAAAAACAAGTTCTGCCATAGAAAATAAACCCGACTTTTCCCGAGTTTTTAAAGTCAAAATTTCGAAAACAAAAAATCTCACAACAAACAACATTTTTGCATTTCAAAGCTTTACCCAGACGGTAGGCCAAAACCACACAGAGTTTGGATCCATTTTATAGCAGTATCAATCAACTTTTCAGATAATCAAAGTTTTGTACAACCAAAATAAAGATACTTAACTTATTTGAAAAAACAAACCGCAACCTCTGAAAAAACCTTAAACTAAAAATTACATGCTTAATAAGTTCCTAAAAAAACAAGTTCTGCCATAGAAAATAAACCCGACTTTTCCCGAGTTTTTAAAGTCAAAAATTCGTAAAAAATACCTCACAAAAATCAACATTTTTGCATTTCAAAGCTTTTCGGAGACGGTACGCCAAAACCACACAGAGTTTGGATAGCAGTATCAATCAACTTTTTAGATAATCAAAGTTTTTTACAACCAAAATTAAGGTACTTAAGTTATGTGAAAAAACAAACCGCAACCTCTAAAAAAACCTTAAACTAAAAATTACATCCTTAATAAGTTCCTAAAAAAACAAGTTCTGCCATAGAAAATAAAACCGACTTTTCCCAAGTTTTTAAAGTCAAAAATTCGTAAAAAATACCTCACAAAAATCAACATTTTTGCATTTCAAAGCTTTACCCAGACGGTAGGTCAAAACCACAAACAGTTTGGATCCATTTTATAGCAGTATCAATCAACTTTTCAGATAATCAAGATTTTTTACAACGAAAATTAAGATACTTAAGTTATGTGAAAAAACAAACCGCA
>NW_023000190.1:0-952 GCF_900245975.1 Drosophila guanche | reverse complement strand
TCAAAATTTCGTACAAAATACCTCACAAAAATCAAAATTTTTGCATTTCAAAGCTTTACCCAGACGGTAGGCCAAAACCACACAGAGTTTGGATCCATTCTATAGCAGTATCAATCAACTTTTCAGATAATCAAAGTTTTTTACAACGAAAATTAAGATACTTAAGTTATCCGAGAAAACAAACCGCAACTTCTGAAAAGAGTAAAAATATGGAAAAAAAAAATCTCACAACCTTACTACAACCAAAATCTCATTTTATACCAGTAGCAATCAACTTTTCAGATAATCAAAGTTTTTTACTACCAAAATTAAGATACTTAAGTTATGTGAAAAAACAAACCGCAACCTCTGAAAAAACCTTAAACTTAAAATTACTTCCTTAATAAGTTCTTAAAAAACAAGTTCTGCCATAGAAAATAAACCCGACTTTTCCCGAGTTTTTAAAGTCAAAAATTCGTAAAATATACCTCACAAAAAGGTGGTCGAAGGTGTATATTTCCCAGACGTTAAGGCAAAACCACAAACTGTTTGAATTCACTTTTTATCTGCATCAATCACCTTTTCAGACAGTCAAAGTTCTTTATAAGCAGATCTTTTTTTTTTTCTCTGCTCTGAAAAAAAACTGAGACAAAAATCTACAAAGTTTAAAAATTATTCAAAAAAAGTTCTGCCATAGAAAATAAACCCGACTTTTCCCGAGTTCTTAAACTCAAAATGTCGTAAAATTTTTTTTAAAAAATCAACCGATTTTAATTTCATAGCTTTATATTAGCCAGACGGTAAGGCAAAACAAAGTCAAAGTTAAATTCAAAGTATCGAAAAAATATCTCACAAAAATCAACATTGATGCATGTCAAAGTTTAACCGAGACGGTAGGCCAAACCCACACAGAGTTTGGATCCACTTCATAGCCGTATAAATCAACTTTTTAGATATAAATAGTTCCTTACAA
>NW_023000189.1:0-952 GCF_900245975.1 Drosophila guanche | reverse complement strand
TTTGCAACCAGACGTAAGATACTAAAGTTATGCGAAAAACAAAACGCAACCTCTGAAAAAACATTCAACAAAAAATTACATACTTAATAAATTCTAAAAAAATAAGTTCTGCCATAGAAAATAAACCCGACTTTCCCGAATTTTTAAAGTCAAAATTTCGTAAAAAATATTTCTCAAAAATGAATTTTTTTGCATTACAGAGCTTTACCCAGACGGTAGCCCAAAACCACACAGAGTTTGGATCCATTTTATAGCAGTATCAATCAACTTTTCAGATAACCAAAGTTTTTACAACCAAAATTAAGATACTTAAGTTATGTGAAAAAACAAATCGCTACCTCTGAAAAAACCTTAAAAAGAAAATTACTATCTTAATAAATTAAAAAAAAAAAGCTCTGCCATAGAAAATAAACCCGACTCTTCCCGAGTTTTAAAAGTCAAAATTTCGAACAAAAAAAAAAAACTCACAACAATCACCATTTTTGCATTTCATAGCTTTTCAGAGACGGTAGGCAAAAACCACACACAGTTTGGATGCACTTCATAGCAATATCAATCAACTTTTCAGATAATTAAAGTTCTTTACAACCAGGTCAAAGATACTAAAGTTATGTGAAAAAAACAAACGTAAAGTAAAAATTTCGAAAAAAAAAAATCTCACAACAATCAAAATTTTTGCATTTCAAAGCTTTACCCAGACGGTAGGCCAAAACTACACAGAGTTTGGATCCATTTTATAGCAGTATCAATCAGCTTTTAAGATAATCAAAGTTCTTTACAACCAGATCTAAGATACTTAAGTTATGTGAAAAAACAAACCGCAACCTCTGAAAAAACCTTTAACTAAAAATTACATCTTTAATAAGTTCTTAAAAAACAAGTTCTGCCATCGAAAATAAACCCGACTTTTTCCCAGTTTTTAAATTAAAAATTTCGAAAAAAAAAATCTCAA
>NW_023000188.1:0-952 GCF_900245975.1 Drosophila guanche | reverse complement strand
TCGCACAGCTTATATTTGTTTTATACCCGGTACTCGAAGAGTAAATAGGGTATATTGTATTTGTGTATGTAGCACACAGAAGGAATCGTTTCCGACCCCATAAAGTGTATATATTCTTGATCACCATCAATAGCCGAGTCGATTGAGCCCTGTCTGTCTGTCCGTCTGTTGTTGAGCACCTGAATCTCAGAGACTATAAAAGCTAGAGCCACTAAATTTTGCATCCAGACTTCCGTATGCTCACACTGTTACAAGTATATTTAAAAAATGTGCCCCGCCCCATTCCGCCCCCGCGAAAGGGCGAAAACCTCCCAAATCTACAATTTTAAAGATAGAAGAAAACTAAAAACGCCATTCTGTAGGGAATGGCCATATCTATCAGATCAACAAATTGGGATCCGATTGGATCATTATTATAGCCAGAAAGAAGAAATTAATTAGCAGTGGCTAAACCCACACTGTCCTGCCGCTTTTGTTGTTCTTTTCACATTCATTTGTTTTATACCCGGTACTCGAAGAGTAAATAGGGTATATTGTATTTGTGTATGTAGCACACAGAAGGAATCGTTTCCGACCCCATAAAGTGTATATATTCTTGATCACCATAAAAAGCCGAGTCGATTGAGCCCTGTCTGTCTGTCCGTCTGTTGTTGAGCACCTGAATCTCAGAGACCTCCCAAATCTACAATTTTAAAGATAGAAGAAAACTAAAAACGCCATTCTGTAGGGAATGGCCATATCTATCAGACCACCAAATTGGGATCCGATTGGATCATTATTATAGCCAGAAAGAAGAAATTAATTAGCAGTGGCTAAACCCACACTGTCCTGCCGCTTTTGTTGTTCTTTTCACATTCTCTCATTCACACTCTGCTTCACTCGGCCTCTGCCTTTGCTGTCCCTCTGCCTCTGCCGACTTTAAACCACCCCCCCCCCCCCCCCCCCCCCCCCC
>NW_023000187.1:0-952 GCF_900245975.1 Drosophila guanche | reverse complement strand
AAGTCAAAATTTCGAAAACAAAAAATCTCACAACAAACAACATTTTTGCATTTCAAAGCTTTACCCAGACGGTAGGCCAAAACCACACAGAGTTTGGATCTATTTAATACCAGTATCAATCAACTTTTCAGATAATCAAAGTTTTTTACAACCAAAATTAAGATACTTAAGTTATGTAATAAAACAAACCGCAACCTCTGAAAAAACCTTAAACTTAAAATTACTTTCTTAATAAGTTTTTAAAAAAACAAATTCTGGCATAGAAAATAAACCCGACTTTTCGCGAGTTTTTAAAGTAAAAATTTCGAAAAAAAAAATATCACAACAATCAACATTTTTGCATTTCAAAGCTTTTCCGAGACGGTAGGCCAAAACCACACAGAGTTTGGATCCATTTTATAGTAGTATCAATCAACTTTTCAGATAATCAAAGTTTTGTACAACCAAAATAAAGATACTTAACTTATGTGAAAAAACAAACCGCAACCTCTGAAAAACCCTTAAACTAAAAATTACATCTTTAATAAGTTCCTAAAAAAACAAGTTTTGCCATAGAAAATAAACCCGACTTTTCCCGAGTTTTTAAAGTCAAAAATTCGTAAAAAATACCTCACAAAAATCAACATTTTTGCATTTCAAAGCTTTTCCGAGACGGTACGCCAAAACCACACAGAGTTTGGATAGCAGTATCAATCAACTTTTTAGATAATCAAAGTTTTTTACAACCAAAATTAAGGTACTTAAGTTATGTGAAAAAAACAAACCGCAACCTCTGAAAAAACCTTAAACTAAAAATTACATCCTTAATAAGTTCCTAAGAAAACAAGTTCTGCCATAGAAAATAAAACCGACTTTTCCCAAGTTTTTAAAGTCAAAATTTCGAAAAAAAAAATCTCACAACAATCAACATTTTTGCATTTTAAAGCTTTACCCAGACGGTAGGCCAAAACCA
>NW_023000186.1:0-952 GCF_900245975.1 Drosophila guanche | reverse complement strand
AAAAAAAAATCTCACAACAATCAACATTTTTGCATTTTAAAGCTTTACCCAGACGGTAGGCCAAAACCACACAGAGTTTGGATCCATTTTACAGCAGTATCAATCAACTTTTCAGATAATCAAAGTTTTTTGCAACCAGATCTAAGATACTTAAGTTATGTGAAAAAACAAACCGCAACCTCTGAAAAAACCTTAAACTAAAAATTACATCCTTAATAAGTTCCTAGAAAAACAGGTTCTGCCATAGAAAATAAAACCGACTTTTCCCGAGTTTTTAAAGTCAAAATTTCGAAAACAGAAAATCTCACAACAATCAAAATTTTTGCATTTCAAAGCTTTACTCAGACGGTAGGCCAAAATCACACAGAGTTTGGATCCATTTTATAGCAGAATCAATCAACTTTTCAGAGAATCAAAGTTTTTTGTAACCAGATCTTAGATCCTTAAGTTATGTGAAAAAACAAACCGCAAACTCTGAAAAAACCAAAAACTTAAAATTACTTCCTTTATAAGTTCTTAAGAAACAAGTTCTGCAATAGAAAATAAACCCGACTTTTCCCGACTTTTTAAAGTCAAAATTTCGAAAAAAGGATCTCACAACAATCAACATTTTTGCATTTTAAAGCTTTACCCAGACGGTAGGCCAAAACCACACAGAGTTTGGATCCATTTTATAGCAGAATCAATCAACTTTTCAGATAATCAAAGTTTTTTGCAACCAGATCTTAGATACTTAAGTTATGTGAAAAAAAGCAAACCGCAACCTCTGAAAAAACATTAAACAAAAAATTACAAAATTGTTAGTTCTTAAAAAACAAGTTCTGCCCTAGAAAATAAACCCGACTTTTCCCGAGTTTTTAATGTCAAAATTTCGAAAAAAAAAATCTCACAACAATCAACATTTTTGCATTTTAAAGCTTTTCCGAGACGGTAGGTCAACCCCACAAACAGT
>NW_023000185.1:0-952 GCF_900245975.1 Drosophila guanche | reverse complement strand
CATTTCAAAGCTTTACCCAGACGGTAAGCCAAAACCACACAGAGTTTGGATCCATTTTATAGCAGTATCAATCAACTTTTCAGATAATCAAAGTTTTTTACAACCAAATTTAGCATACTTAAGTTATGTGAGAAAACAAACCGCAACATTTAAAAAAAGTAAAAAAAATATCGAAAAAAAAAATCTCAAATCAATCAACATTTTTGCATTTCAAAGCTTTACCCAAAATGTAGGCCAAAACCATACAGATTTTGGATCCATTTTAAAGCAGTATCAATCTACTTTTCAGATAATCAAAGTTTTTTACAACCAAAATTAGCATACTTAAGTTATGTGAAAAAACAAACCGCAACCTCTGAAAAAAACCTTAAACTTAAAATTACTTCCTTTATAAGTTCTTAAAAAACAAGTTCTGCAATAGAAAATAAACCCGAATTTTCCCGAGTTTTCAAAGTCAAAAAATCGTAAAAAATACCTCACAAAAATCAACAATTTTGCATTTCAAAGCTTTAGACGGTAGGCCAAAACCACACAGAGTTTGGATCCATTTTATATAATTATCAATCAACTTTTCAGATAATCATAATTTTTTACAACCAAAATTAGCATACTTAAGTTATGTGAAAAAACAAACCGCAACCTCTGAAAAAAACCTTAAACTTAAAATTATTTCCTTTATAAGTTCTTAAAAAACAAGTTCTGCAATAGAAAATAAACCCGAATTTTCCCGAGTTTTCAAAGTCAAAAAATCGTAAAAAATACCTCACAAAAATCAACATATTTGCATTTCAAAGCTTTACCCAGACGGTAAGCCAAAACCACACAGAGTTTGGATCCATTTTATAGCAGTATCAATCAACTTTTCAGATAATCAAAGTTTTTTACAACCAAATTTAGCATACTTAAGTTATGTGAGAAAACAAACCGCAACATTTAAAAAAAGTAAAAAAAA
>NW_023000184.1:0-953 GCF_900245975.1 Drosophila guanche | reverse complement strand
TACCCAGACGGTAGGCCAAAACCACACAGAGTTTGGATCCATTTTATAGCAGAATCAATCAACTTTTCAGATAATCAAAGTTTTTTACAACCAAAATTAAGATACTTAAGTTATGTGAAAAAACAAACCGCAACCTCTGAAAAAACCTTAAACTAAAAGATACTTCCTTAATAAGTTCTTAAAAAACAAGTTCTGCCATGGAAAATAAACCCGACTTTACCCGAGTTTTCAAAGTAAAAATTTCGAAAACAAAAAATCTCACAACAATCAACATTTTTGCATTTGAAAGCTTTAGCCAGACGGTAGGCCAAAACCACACAGAGTTTGGATCCATTTTATAGTAGAATCAATAAACTTTTCAGATAATCAAAGTTTTTTACAACCAAAATTAAAATACTTAAGTTATGTGAAAAAACAAACCGCAACCTCTGAAAAAACCTTAAACTAAAAGATACTTCTTTAATAAGTTCTTAAAAAACAAGTTTTTAAAGTAAAAATTTCGAAAACAAAAAATCTCACAACAATCAACATTTTTGCATTTCAAAGCTTTAGCCAGACGGTAGGCCAAAACCACACAGAGTTTGGATCCATTTTATAGCAGTATCAATCAACTTTTCAGATAATCAAAGTTTTTTACAACCAAAATTAAGATACTTAAACTATTTGAGAAAACAAACCGCAACCTCTGAAAAAACCTTAAACTAAAAGATACTTCCTTAATAAGTTCTTAAAAAACAAGTTCTGCCATAGAAATTAAACCCGACTTTTCCCGAGTTTTTAAAGTAAAAATTTCGAAAACAAAAAATCTCACAACAATCAACATTTTTGCATTTCAAAGCTTTAGCCAGACGGTAGGCCAAAACCACACAGAGTTTGGATCCATTTTATAGTAGAATCAATCAACTTTTCAGATAATGAAAGTTTTTTACAGCCAAAATTAAGATACTTAAGTT
>NW_023000183.1:0-953 GCF_900245975.1 Drosophila guanche | reverse complement strand
AAAGCTTTAAAATGCAAAAATGTTCATTTTTGTGAGGTATTTGGGCGAAATTTTGACTTTAAAAACTCGGGTTTATTTTCTATGGCAGAGCTTGTTTTTTAAGAACTTATTAAGAAAGTAATTTTAAGTTTCAGGTTTTTTCAGAGGTTGCGGTTTGTTTTTTCACATAACTTAAATATCTTAATTTTGGTTGTAAAAAACTTTAATTATCTGAAAAGTTGATTGATACTGCTATAAAGTGGATCCAAACTCTGTGTGGTTTTGGCCTACCGTCTCGGAAAAGCTTTGAAATGCAAAAATGCTTATTGTTGTGAGAATTTTTTTTTTCGAAATTTTGACTTTAAAAACTTGGGAAAAGTTGGTTTTATTTTCTATGGCAGAACTTGTTTTTTAAGAACTAGCAATTTTGTAATTTTTAGTTTAAGGTTTTTTCAGAGGTTGCGGTTCGTTTTTTCACATAACTTAAGTATCTTAATTTTGGATGTAAAAAACTTTGATTATCTGAAAAGTTTATTGATACTGCTATTAAATGGATCCAAACTGTTTGTGGTTTTGGCCTACCGTCTCGGAAAAGCTTTGAAATGCAAAAATGTTGATTGTTGTGAGATTTTTTTTTTTCGAAATTTTGACTTTAAAAACTCGGGAAAAGTCGGTTTTATTTTCTATGGCAGAACTTGTTTTTTAAGAACTAGTAATTTTGTAATTTTTGGTTTAAGGTTTTTTCAGAGGTTGTGGTTTGTTTTTTCACATAACTTAAGTATCTTAATTTTGGTTGTAAAAACCCTTGATTATCTGAAAAGTTGATTGATACTGCTATTAAATGGATCCAAACTTTTTGTGGTTTTGGTCTACCGTCTGGGTAAAGCTTTGAAATGCAAAAATGTTGGTTGTTGTGAGATTTTTATTGTCGAAATATCGACTTTAAAAACTCGGGAACAGTCCGGTTTATTTTC
>NW_023000182.1:0-953 GCF_900245975.1 Drosophila guanche | reverse complement strand
TTTCAGATAATCAAAGTTTTTTGCAACCAGATCTAAGATACTTAAGTTATGTAAAAAAACAAACCGCAACCTCTGCAAAAACCTTAAACTAAAAATTACAACCTTAATAAGTTCCTAAAAAACAAGTTCTGCCATAGAAAATAAACCCGACTTTTCCCGAGTTTTTAAAGTAAAAATATTGAAAAAAAAATCTCACATTAATCAACATTTCTGCATTTCAAAGCTTTACCCGGACGGTAGGCCAAAACCACACAGTTTGGATCCATTTTATAAAAATATCAATCAACTTTTCAGATAATCAAAGTTTTTACAACCAAAATTAAGATACTTAAGTTATGTGAAAAAACAAACCACAACCTCTGAAAAAACCTTAAACTAAAAATTACATCCTTAATAAGTTCCTAAAAAACAAGTTCTGCCATCGAAAATAAACCCGACTTCTCCCGAGTTTTTAAAGTAAAAATTTTAAAAAAAAAATCTCACATCAATCAACATTTCTGCATTTCAAAGCTTTACCCGGACGGTAGGCCAAAACCACACAGTTTGGATCCATTTTATAGTAGTATCAATCAACTTTTCAGATAATCAAAGTTTTTTACAACCAAAATTAAGATACTTAAGTTATGTGAAAAAACAAACCACAACCTCTGAAAAAACCTTAAACTAAAAATTACAAAATTGCTAGTTCTTAAAAAACAAGTTCTGGCATAGAAAATAAAACCGACTTCTCCCGAGTTTTTAAAGTAAAAATTTCGAAAAAAAATCTCACAACAATCCACATTTTTGCATTTCAAAGCTTTTCCGAGACGGTAGGCCAAAATCACACAGAGTTTGGATCCATTTTATAGCAGTATCAATCAACTTTTCAGATAATCAAAGTTTTTTGCAACCAGATCTAAGATACTTAAGTTATGTAAAAAAACAAACCGCAACCTCTGCAAAAACCTTAAACT
>NW_023000181.1:0-953 GCF_900245975.1 Drosophila guanche | reverse complement strand
AAAACCCCTTAAACTACAAATTACAAAATTGATAGTTCTTAAAAAACAAGTTCTGCCATAGAAAACAAAACCGACTTTTTCCGAGTTTTTAAAGTCAAAAATTCGTAAAAAATACCTCACAAAAATCAACATATTTGCATTTCAAAGCTTTACCCAGACGGTAGGCCAAAACCACACAGAGTTTGAATCCATTTTATAGCAGAATCAATCAACTTTTCAGATAATCAACGTTTTTTGCAATCAGATCTAAGATACTTAAGTTATGTGAAAAAACCGCAACCTCTGAAAACCCCTTAAACTAAAAATGACAAAATTGATAGTTCTTAAAAAACAAGTTTTGCCATAGAAAACAAAACCGACTTTTCCCGAGTTTTTTAAGTCAAAAATTCGTAAAAAATACCTCACAAAAATGAACATATTTGCAATTCAAAGCTTTACCCAGACGGTAGGCCAAAATCACACAGAGTTTGGATCCATTTTATAGCAGAATCAATCAACTTTTCAGATAATCAAAGTTTTTTGCAATCAGATCTAAGATACTTAAGTTATGTGAAAAAACCGCAACCTCTGAAAACCCCTTAAACTAAAAATTACAAATATGATAGTTCTTAAAAAAGATAGATAGAACTTCTTATTTTATAGTAGAATCAATCAACTTTTCAGATAATCAAAGTTTTTTGCAATCAGATCTAAGATACTTAAGTTATGTGAAAAAACCGCAACCTCTGAAAACCCCTTAAACTAAAAATTACATATATGATAGTTCTTAAAAAACAAGTTCTGCCATAGAAAATAAAACCGACTTTTTCCGAGTTTTTAAAGAAAAAATTTCGAAAACAAAAAATCTCACAACAATCAACATTTTTGCATTTCAAAGCTTTACCCAGACGGTAGGCCAAAACCACACAGAGTTTGGATCCATTTTATAGCAGTATCAATCAACTTTTCAGATA
>NW_023000180.1:0-954 GCF_900245975.1 Drosophila guanche | reverse complement strand
ATTTCGAAAACAAAAAATTTCACAACAATCAACATTTTTGCATTTCATAGCTTTACCCAGACGGTAGGCCAAAACCACAAACAGTTTGGATCCATTTTATAGCAGTATCAATCAACTTTTCAGATAGTCAAAGTTTTTTACAACCAAAATTAAGATACTTAAGTTATGTGAAAAAACAAACCGCAACCTCTGAAAAAACCTTAAACTTAAAATGACTTCCTTAATAAGATCTTAAAAAACAAGTTCTGCCATAGAAAATAAACCGGAGTTTTTAAAGTCAAAAATTCGTACAAAATACATCACAAAAATCAACATTTTTGCATTTCAAAGCTTTACCCAGACGATAGGCCAAAACCACACAGAGTTTGAATCCATTTTATGACAGAATCAATCAACTTTTCAGATAATCAAAGTTTTTTGCAACCACATCAAAGATACTTAAGTTATGTAAAAAAACAAACCGCAACTTCTGAAAAAACCTTAAACTAAAAATTACATCCCTAATAAGTTCCTAAAAACAAGTTCTGGCATAGAAAATAAACCGGACTTTTCCCGAGTTTTTAAAGTCAAAATAACGTACAAAATACCTTACAAAAATCAACATTTTTGCATTTCAAAGCTTTACCCAGACGCTAGGCCAAAACCACAAACAGTTTGGATCCATTTTATAGCAGTATCAATCAACTTTTCAGATAATCAAAGTTTTTTACAATCAAAATTAAGATACTTAAGTTATGTGAAAAAACACACCGCGACCTCTGAAAAAACCTTAAACTTAAGATCTTAAAAAATAAGTTCTGCCTAGAAAATAAACCCGAGTTTTTAAAGTCAAAAATTCGTACAAAATACATCACAAAAATCAACATTTTTGCATTTCAAAGCTTTACCCAGACGATAGGCCAAAACCACACAGAGTTTGGATCCATTTTATGGCAGTATCAATCAACTTTTCAG
>NW_023000179.1:0-954 GCF_900245975.1 Drosophila guanche | reverse complement strand
ATTAATAAATAGTACGGAGCAGGTAGCCATTTCTTTATCTTGTACAACAAACCTTTGTGCCAGACTCTATCGAACGCTTGTTGAATATCAAGAAATGCAGCAGTGCAGTATTTTTTGTTTTCAAATGCCGAAACTATATCATTAATAACCCTGTGACATTGCTCAGGGGTCCCGTGACCCCTCCTGAATCCGAATTGGTTTTCAGGAATAATGGAAAGTTCGTCCAAAATTGGCAACATTCTCTTCAATAGTATTTTTTCAAACACTTTCGAGAAAATTGTCAACAGACTAATGGGACGGTATGATGCCAATTCCGTTTCTATTTTGTTTGGTTTTAGGATCATAACGATCTCTGCACATTTCCATTGACTTGGAAAGTTGATTTTTGTGAGATATTTTTTCGATACTTTGAGTTTAACTTTGACTTTGTTTTGCCTTACCGTCTGGCTAATATAAAGCTATGAAATTAAAAAAGGTTGATTTTTTTAAATATTTTTTTACGACATTTTGAGTTTAAGAACTCGGGAAAAGTCGGGTTTATTTTCTATGGCAGAACTTTTTTTGAATAATTTTTAAACTTTGTAGATTTTTGTCTCGGTTTTTTTTTCAGAGCAGAGAAAAAAAAAAGATCTGCTTATAAAGAACTTTGACTGTCTGAAAAGGTGATTGATGCAGATTAAAAGTGAATCCAAACAGTTTGTGGTTTTGCCTTACCGTCTGGGAAATATACACCTTCGACCACCTTTTTGTAAGGAATTTTTTACGAAATTGTTGATTTTTGTGAGGTATATTTTACGAATTTTTGACTTTAAAAACTCGGGAAAAGTCGGGTTTATTTTCTATGGCAGAACTTGTTTTTTAAGAACTTATTAAGGAAGTAATTTTAAGTTTAAGGTTTTTTCAGAGGTTGCGGTTTGTTTTTTCACATAACTTAAGTATCTTAATTTTGGTTGT
>NW_023000178.1:0-954 GCF_900245975.1 Drosophila guanche | reverse complement strand
TAATCAAAGTTTTTTACAACCAAAATTAAGATACTTAAGTTATGTGAAAGAACAAACCGCAAGCTCTGAAAAAACCTTAAACTTAAAATTACTTCCTTAATAAGTTCTTAAAAAACAAGTTCTGCCATGGAAAATAAAACCGACTTTTCCCAAGTTTTTAAAGTCAAAATTTCGTACAAAATACCTCACAAAAATCAAAATTTTTGCATTTCAAAGCTTTACCCAGACGGTAGGCCAAAATCACACAGAGTTTGGATCCATTCTATAGAAAAATCAATCAAATTTTCTGATAATCAAAGTTTTCTGCAACCAGATCTAAGATACTTAAGTTATGTGAAAAAACAAACCGCAACCTCTGAAAAAACCTTAAACTTAAAAATACAAAAATGCTAGTTCTTAAAAAACAAGTTCTGGCATAGAAAATAAAGCCGACTTCTCCCGAGTTTTTAAAGTAAAAATTTCGAAAAAAAATCACACAACAATCCACATTTTTGCATTTCAAAGCTTTTCCGAGACGGTAGGCCAAAACCACAAACAGTTTGGATCCATTTTATAGCAGTATCAATATACTTTTCAGATAATCAAAGTTTTTTACAACCAAAATTAAGATACTTAAGTTATGGGAAAAAACAAACCGCAACCTCTGAAAGGAACCTTCAACTTAAAATAACTTCCTTAATAAGTTCTTAAAAAACAAGTTCTGCCATAGAAAATAAACCCGATTTTTCCCTAGTTTTTAAAGTAAAAATATCGAAAAAAAAATCTCACATCAATCAACATTTTTGCATTTCAAAGCCTTACCCAGACGGTAGGCCAAAACCACACATAGTTTGTGTCCATTTTATAGCAGTAGCAATCAACTTTCCAGATAATCAAAGTTTTTTACAACCAAAATTAATATACTTAAGTTATGTGAAAAAACAAAGCGCAACCTCTGAAAAACCTTAAACTTAA
>NW_023000177.1:0-954 GCF_900245975.1 Drosophila guanche | reverse complement strand
ATCCTCTCCTTCACTTTTCGGATCCATCGGCACCCTTCGCCGATATCCGGCTCCCCTTCACTGCCTTCTTCATCCTCTATCCGTAGGCATCGCTCGGCCACGGGCTGCCTAGACAGTGCATCCGCCACAACATTGAGCTGCCCCTTCCGGTACGTCACCTCGAAGTCGTACTGCTGTAGCTCTAGGGCCCATCTCGCGACTCTTCCCGTTGGGCTCTCGATGCTATTCAGCCACTTCAACGCCATGTGATCCGTGATCACTTTGAAGCGATACCCTTCCAGATATGGCTTGAGCTTCCTAACGGCCCAGACGATGGCGAGACATTCCTTTTCTGTAGCCGAATAATTCCTCTCCGCTGCATTCAGCGATCTACTGGCATAGGAGATCACCCGCTCGCCTGGCGTAATTCCTTCACGTTTGCAGGGGGTTTTAGTTCGGCTATTGCCGCCACCTTCTCAGGGTCGGTGCAGATTCCATCTGCCGTCACCTTGTGGCCCAGATATCGCAGCTCCCTTCGGAAGAACTGGCACTTCTCTGCATTCAGTCGCAAATTGGCTTCTTGGAGCCTTCGGAACACCTCCTTCAGATTTTCCTTGTGCTCCTTCTCTGTTCGTCCGATGACAATAATATCGTCTTGGTACGCGAACGCGTGCGGCATCATCTCAGGGCCGATCACCTGATCCAAAGCCCGCTGAAAGGTGGCCGACGCGGAGTGCAGTCCAAACGGCATCACCTTCCATTGGTACAGCCCCTTTCCGGGCACAGTAAATGCGGTGACCTGACGGCTTCGCTCTTCCTGCGGAATCTGCCAATATCCGTCCTTTAAGTCCAAACTGCTTATGAAACGGGCTTCCCTGAGCTGGTCCAATATGAAATCGATCCTGGGCATGGGATACGCATCCTTCACTGATTTCGCGTTCACCTGGCGGAAATCCACGCACAGCCTCCACTGGC
>NW_023000176.1:0-954 GCF_900245975.1 Drosophila guanche | reverse complement strand
TTTTAGTTTAAGGTTTTTTCAGATGTTGCGGTTGGTTTTTCACATAACTTAAGTATCTTAATTTTGGTTGTAAAAAACTTTGATTATCTGAAAAGTTGATTGATTCTGCTATAAAATGGATCCAAACTCTGTGTGGGTTTGGCCTACCGTCTCGGTAAAGCTTTAAAATGCAAAAATGTTCATTTTTGTGAGGTATTTGTACGAAATTTTGACTTTAAAAACTCGGGTTTATTTTCTATGGCAGAACTTGTTTTTTAAGAACTTATTAAGAAAGTAATTTTAAGTTTAAGGTTTTTTCAGAGGGTGCTTTTTTTTTTTTTTTTTACATAAGTTAAATATCTTAATTTTGGTTGTAAAAAACTTTAATTATCTGAAAAGTTGATTGATACTGCTATTAAATGGATCCAAACTGTTTGTGGTTTTGGCCTACGGTCTCGGAAAAGCTTTGAAATGCAAAAATGTTGATTGTTGTGAGATTTTTTTTTTCGATATTTTTATTTTAAAAACTCGGGAAAAGTCAGTTTTATTTTCTATGGCAGAACTTGTTTTTTAAGAACTAGTAATTTTGTAATTTTTAGTTTAGGGTTTTTTCAGAGGTTGTGGTTTGTTTTTTTCACATAACTTAAGTATCTTAATTTAAGTTGTAAAAACCCTTGATTATCTGAAAAGTTGATTGATACTGCTATTAAATGGATCCAAACTTTTTGTGGTTTTGGCCTACCGTCTCGGAAAAGCTTTGAAATGCAAAAATGTTTATTGATGTGAGATTTTTTTTTCGATATTTTTACTTTAAAAACTCGGGAAAAGTCGGGTTTATTTTCTATGGCAGAACTTGTTTTTTAGGAACTTATTAAGGATGTAATTTTTAGTTTAAGGTTTTTTCAGAGGTTGCGGTTTGTTTTTTCACATAACTTAAGAATCTGAATTTTGGTTGTAAATAATTTTGATTATCTG
>NW_023000175.1:0-954 GCF_900245975.1 Drosophila guanche | reverse complement strand
GTTTCGGCCTACCGTCTCGAAAAGCTTTGAAATGCAAAAATGTGAATTGTTGTGAGATTTTTTTTTTCGAAATTTTGACTTTAAAAACTCGGGAAAAGTTGGTTTTATTTTCTATGGCAGAACTTGTTTTTTAAGAACTAGCAATTTTGTAATTTTTAGTTTAAGGTTTTTTCAGAGGTTGAGGTTTGTTTTTTCACATAACTTAAGTATCTTAATTTTGGTTGTAAAAAACTTTGATTATCTGAAAAGTTGATTGATACTGCTATAAAATGGATCCAAACTGTGTGGTATTGGCCTACCGTCTCGGAAAAGCTTTGAAATGCAAAAATGTTGATTGATGTGAGATTTTTTTTTCGATATTTTTACTTTTAAAACTCGGGAAAAGTCGGGTTTATTTTCTATGGCAGAACTTGATTTTTAAGAACTTGTAATTTTGTAATTTTTAGTTTACGGTTTTTTCAGATGTTGCGGTTGGTTTTTCACATAACTTGAGTATCTTAACTGTGGTTGTAAAAAACTTTGATTATCTGAAAAGTTTATTGATACTCCTTTAAAATGGATCCAAACTGTGTGGTTTTGGCCTACCGTCTCGGAAAAGCTTTGAAATGCAAAAATGATGATTGATGTGAGATTTTTTTTTCGATATTTTTACTTTTAAAACTCGGGAAAAGTCGGGTTTATTTTCTATGGCAGAACTTGTTTTTAGGAACTTATTAAGGATGTAATTTTTAGTTTAAGGTTTTTTCAGAGGTTGAGGTTTGTTTTTTCACATAACTTAAGTATCTTAATTTTGGTTGTAAAAAACTTTGATTATCTGAAAAGTTGATTGATACTGCTATAAAATGGATCCAAACTGTGTGGTATTGGCCTACCGTCTGGGTAAAGCTTTGAAATGCAAAAATGTTGATTGATGTGAGATTTTTTTTTCGATATT
Organism: Drosophila guanche; assembly: GCF_900245975.1. NCBI lineage: Eukaryota > Metazoa > Arthropoda > Insecta > Diptera > Drosophilidae > Drosophila > Drosophila guanche. The sequence goes on along the minus strand of NW_023000175.1, from coordinate 20 downwards.
TTTACTTTAAAAACTCGGGA
>NW_023000174.1:0-955 GCF_900245975.1 Drosophila guanche | reverse complement strand
TGTTTCTTGTATTAAAATACGAGAACAAATGACTATTAAGAGGCACTCCCTATTGAAGGCACCCGATTTGCGGAAGCCGTGGCAAAAAACCTCTATAGGGAGTGGTGTCGTGCTTGGTTTATTTCATATGATGAACAATTTAAAATTTGTCCTTACATATGGTATGGGGAAAATACCTAGATGGCAATGTCTGATACTTCATATGGTTTGATATGTATATAATTGTTACTATATACGAATAATATTGAAGTGTTTGTGTGTTTCTTGTATTAAAATACGAGAACAAATGACTGTTAAGGGGCGCTCCCTATTGTTGGCACCTGATTTGCAGAAGCCGTGGCAAAAAACCTCTATGGGAAGTGGTGTCGTGCTTGGTATATTTCATATGGTGAACAATTTAAAAATTGTCCTCACATATGATATGGGGAAAATACCTAGATGGCAATGTCTGATACTTTATATGGTGTGATATGTATTTAATTGTTACTTTATACGAATAATATTGAAGTGTTTGTGTGTTTCTTGTATTAAAATACGAGATCAAATGACTGTTAAGGGGCACTCTCGATTGTTATCACCCGATTTGCGGAAGCCGTGGTAGGAAACCTTTATAGGGAGTGGTGTCGTGCTTGGTATATTTCATATGATGAAAAATTTTAAATTTGTCTTTGCATATGATATGGGGAAAATACCTAGCCGGCAATGTCTGATACTTTATTTGGTTGGATATGTGTATGGTTGTTACTATATACGAAAAATATTGAAGTGTTTGTGTGTTTCTTGTATTAAAATACGAGAACAAATGACTGTTAAGGGGCACTCTCGATTGTAATCACCCGATTTGCGGAAGCCGTGGCAGAAAACCTTTATGGGGAGTGGTGTCGTGCTTGGTATATTTCATATGATGAAAAATTAAAAATTTGTCTTTGCATATGATATGGGGAAAATACCTAGC
>NW_023000173.1:0-955 GCF_900245975.1 Drosophila guanche | reverse complement strand
TTTTAACTTTAAAATTGTAGATTTGCAGGCCAGTGTGGGCTTAGCCACTGCTAATTAATATCTTCTTTCTGACTATAATGATCCAATCGGATCCCAATTTGGTGATCTGATAGACATGGACATTCCCTACAGAATGGCGTTTATAGTTTTCTTCTATCTTTAAAATTTTAGATTTGAGAGGTTTTCGCCCTTTTGCAAGCGCGGAATGGGGCGGGGCACATTTTTTAAATACACTTGTAACAGTGTGAGCATACAGAAGTCTGGATGCAAAATTTGGTGGCTCTAGCTTTTATAGTCTCTGAGATTCAGGTGCTCAAGAAGACGGACGGACAGACGGACGGACAGACGGACGGACAGACAGGGTTCAATTGACTCGGCTATTGATGGTGATCAAGAATATATACACTTTATGGGATCGGAAGCAATTCCTTCTGTGTGTTACATACATTAACTTTGTGCACAAATACAATATACCCTATTTACTCTTCAAGTACCGGGTATAAAACAAATATAAGCTGCGTGAGGGTGGGGGGGGGCATTCCCTACAGAATGGCGTTTTTAGTTTTCTTTTAACTTTAAAATTGTAGATTTGCAGGACAGTGTGGGCTTAGCCACTGCTAATTAATATCTTCTTTCTGACTATAATGATCCAATCGGATCCCAATTTGGTGATCTGATAGATATGGCCATTCCCTACAGAATGGGGTTTTTAATTTTCTTCTATCTTTAAAATTGTAGATTTGGGAGGTTTTCGCTCTTTTGCGGGGGCGGAATGGGGAGGGGCACATTTTTTAAATACACTTGTAACAGTGTGAGCATACAGAAGTCTGGATGCAAAATTTGGTAGCTCTAGCTTTTATAGTCTCTGAGATTCAGGTGCTCAAGAAGACGGACGGACAGACGGACGGACAGACGGACAGACAGACAGGGCTCAATCGACTCGGCTATTGATGGT
>NW_023000172.1:0-955 GCF_900245975.1 Drosophila guanche | reverse complement strand
AAATGTTCATTTTTGTGAGGTATTTGGACGAATTTTTGACTTTAAAAACTCGGGTTTATTTTCTATGGCAGAAATTGTTTTTTAAGAACTTATTAAGAAAGTAATTTTAAGTTTAAGGTTTTTTCAGAGGTTGTGGTTTGTTTTTTCACATAACTTAAGTATCTTAATTTTGGTTGTAAAAAACTTTGATTATCTGAAAAGTTGATTGATACTTCTATAAAATGGATCCAAACTGTGTGGTTTTGGCCTACCGTCTGGGTAAAGCTTTGAAATGCAAAAATGTTGATTGATGTGAGATTTTTTTTTTTCGATATTTTTACTTTAAAAACTCGGGAAAAGTTGGGTTTATTTTCTATGGAAGAACTTTTCTTTTAAGAAATTATTAAGGAAGTAATTTTTAGTTTAAGGTTTTTTTAGAGCTTGCGGTTTGTTTTTTTTTTTCATAACTTAAGTATCTTAGATCTGGTTGCAAAAAAACTTTGATTATCTGAAAAGTTTATTGATTCTGCTATAAAGTGGATCCAAACTCTGTGTGGTTTTGGCCTACCGTCTGGGTTAAGCTTTAAAATGCAAAAATGGTCATTTTTGTGAGGTATTTTGTACGAAATTTTGACTTTAAAAACTCGTGTTTTTTTTTCTATGGCAGAACTTCTTTTTTAAGAACTTATTAAGAAAGTAATTTTAAGTTTAAGGTTTTTTCAGAGGTTGCGGTTTGTTTTTTTACATAACTTAAGTATCTTAATTTTGGTTGTAAATAACTTTGATTATCTGAAAAGTTGATTGATTCTGCTATAAAATGGATCCAAACTCTGTGTGGTTTTGGCCTACCGTCTGGGTTAAGCTTTAAAATGCAAAAATGGTCATTTTTGTGAGGTATTTTGTACGAAATTTTGACTTTAAAAACTCGGGTTTTTTTTCTATGGCAGAACTTGTTTTTTAAGAACTTATTAAGAAA
>NW_023000171.1:0-955 GCF_900245975.1 Drosophila guanche | reverse complement strand
CGTCCGTCTGTCCTTCCGTCTGTCCGTCCGTCTTGTTGAGCACCTGAATCTCAGAGACTATAAGAGCTGGAGCTACCAAATTTTGCATCCAGACTTCTGTATGCTCACACTGTTACAAGTGTATTTAAAAAATGTGCCCCGCCCCATTCCGCCCCCGCAAAAGGGCGAAAACCTCCCAAATCTACAATTTCAAAGATAAAAGAAAACTAAAAACGCCATTCTGTAGGGAATGGCCATATCTAGGGAATGGTCATATCTATCAGATCAATAAATTGGGATCCGATTAGATCATTATTATAGCCAGAAAGAAGAAATTAATTAGCAGTGGCTAAACCCACACTGTCCTGCAGCTTTTGTTGTTCTTTTCACATTCTCTCATTCACACTCTGCTTCGCTCGGCCTCTGCCTCTGTCGTCCCTCTGCCTCTGCCGACTTTTAACAACCCCCCCTCACGCAGCTTATATTTGTTTTATACCTGGTACTCGAAGAGTAAATAGGGTATATTGTATTTGTGCACAAAGTGAATGTATGTAACACACAGAAGGAATCGTTTCCGACCCCATAAAGTGTATATATTCTTGATCACCATCAATAGCCGAGTCGATTGAGCCCTGTCTGTCTTTCCGTCTGTCCTTCCGTCTGTCCGTCCGTCTTGTTGAGCACCTGAATCTCAGAGACTATAAAAGCTGGAGCTACCAAATTTTGCATCCAGACTTCTGTATGCTCACACTGTTACAAGTGTATTTAAAAAATGTGCCCGCCCCATTCCGCCCCCGCAAAAGGGCGAAAACCTCCCAAATCTACAATTTCAAAGATAGAAGAAAACTAAAAACGCCATTCTGTAGGGAATGGCCATATCTAGGGAATGGTCATATCTATCAGGTCAATAAATTGGGATCCGATTGGATGATTATTATAGCCAGAAAGAATAAATTAATTAGCAGTGGCTAAACCC
>NW_023000170.1:0-955 GCF_900245975.1 Drosophila guanche | reverse complement strand
CAGGACAGTGTGGGTTTAGCCACTGCTAATTAATTTCTTCTTTCTGGCTATAATAATGATCCAATCGGATCCCAATTTATTGATCTGATAGATATGACCATTCCCTACAGAATGGCGTTTTTAGTTTTCTTCTATCTTTAAAATTGTAGATTTGGGAGGTTTTCGCCCTTTTGCGGGGGCGGAAGGGGGCGGGACACATTTTTTAATTACACTTGTAACAGTGTGAGCATACAGAAGTCTGGATGCAAAATTTGGTGGCTCTAGCTTTTATAGTCTCTGAGATTCAGGTGCTCAACAAGACGGACGGACAGACGGACGGACAGACAGACAGGGCTCAATCGACTCGGCCATTGATGGTGATCAAGAATATATACACTTTATGGGGTCGGAAACGATTCCTTATGTGTGTTACATACATTTACTTTGTGCACAAATACAATATACCCTATTTACTCTTCGAGTACCGGGTATAAAACAAATATAGGCTTCGTGAGGGGAGGGGGGGGGAGGGTGGTTTAAAGTCGGCAGAGGCAGAGGCCGAGTGAAGCAGAGTGTGAATGAGAGAATGTGAAAAGAACAACAAAAGCTGCAGGACAGTGGGGGTTTAGCCACTGCTAATTAATTTCTTCTTTCTGGCTATAATAATGATCCAATCGGATTCCAATTTGGTGATCTGATAGATATGGCCATTCCCTACAGAATGGCGCTTTTAGTTTTCTTTTATCTTTAAACTTGTAAATTTGGGAGGTTTTCGCTCTTTTGCGGGGCGGAATGGGGCGGGGCACATTTTTTAAATACACTTGTAACAGTGTGAGCATACAGAAGTCTGGATGCAAAATTTGGTAGCTCTAGCTTTTATAGTCTCTGAGATTCAGGTGCTCAACAAGACGGACGGACAGACGGAAGGACAGACGGACGGACAGACAGGGCTCAATCGACTCGGCTATTGATGGTG
>NW_023000169.1:0-955 GCF_900245975.1 Drosophila guanche | reverse complement strand
CCTAAAAAACAAGTTCTGCCATAGAAAATAAACCCGACTTTTCCCGAGTTTTTAAAGTAAAAATTTCGAAAAAAAAAAATCTTACAACAATCCACATTTTTGCATTTCAAAGCTTTTCCGAGACGGTAGGCCAAAACCACACAGAGTTTGGATCCATTTTATAGAGTATCAATCAATTTTTCAGATAATCAAAGTTTTTTGCAACCAGATCTTAGATACTTAAGTTATGTGAAAAAAACAAACCGCAACCTCTGAAAAAACATAAGACAAAAAATTACAAAATTGTTAGTTCTTAAAAAACAAGTTCTGCCATAGAAAATAAACCCGACTTTTCCAGAGTTTTTAAAGTAAAAATATCGAAAAAAAAATCTCACATCAATCAACATTTTTTCATTTCAAAGCTTAACCCAGACGGTAGGCCAAAACCACACGGAGTTTGGATCCATTTTATAGCAGTAGCAATCAACTTTTCTGATAATCAAAGTTTTTTGCAACCAGATCTTAGATACTTAAGTTATGTGAAAAAACAAACCCCAACCTCTGAAAAAACCTTAAACTAAAAATTACAAAATTGCTAGTTCTTAAAAAACAAGTTCTGGCATAGAAAATAAGATACTTAAGGTTTGTAAAAAAACAAACCGCAACCTCTGAAAAAACTTTAAACTAAAAATTACATCCTTAATAAGTTCCTAAAAAAACAAGTTCTGCCATAGAAAATAAACCCGACTTTTCCCGAGTTTTTAAAGTAAATATATCAACAACAAAAATCTAACATAAATTAACATTTTTGCATTTCAAAGCTTTACCCAGACGGTAGGCCAAAAGAACAAACAGTTTGGATCCATTTTATAGCAGTATCAATCAACTTTTCGGATAATCAAAGTTTTTTACAACCAAAATTAAGATACTTAAGTTATGTGAAAAAACAAACCGCAACCTCTGAAAAACCTTAAAC
>NW_023000168.1:0-955 GCF_900245975.1 Drosophila guanche | reverse complement strand
AAAATAAACCCGAGTTTTCAAAGTCAAAATTTCGTACAAAATACATCACAAAATCAACATTTTTGCTTTTCAGAGCTTTACTTAGACGGTAGGTCAAAACCACACAGAGTTTGGATCCAGATAATCAAAGTTTTTTACAAGCAAAATTAGGATACTTAAGTTATGTGAAAAAATAAACCGCAACCTCTGAAAAAGCCTTAAACTAAAAATTACATCCTTAATAAGTTTCTAAAAAAACAAGTTCTGCCATAGAAAATAAACCCGACTTTTCCCGAGTTTTTAAAGTAAAAATTTCGAAAACAAAAAATCTCACAACAATCAACATTTTTGCATTTCAAAGCTTTTCCGAGATGGTAGGCCAAAACCACAAACAGTTTGGATCCATTTTATAGCAGTATCAATCAACTTTTCAGATAATCAAAGTTTTTTACAACCAAAACTAGGATACTTAAGTTATGTGAAAAAACAAACCGCAACCTCTGAAAAAACCTTAAACTTAAAATTACTTACTTACCTAGTTCTTAAAAAACAAGTTCTGCAATGGAAAATAAACCCGAGTTTTTAAAGTCAAAATTTCGTACAATATATACCTCACAAAAATCAACATTTTTGCATTTGAAAGCTTTACCCAGGCGGTAAGCCGAAACCACACAGAGTTTGGATCCATTTTATAGCAGTATCAATCAACTTTTCAGATAATCAAAGCTTTTTGCAACACGATCTAAGATACTTAAGTTATGTGAAAAAACAAACCGCAACCTTTGAAGAAACCTTAAACTAAAAATAACATCCCTAATAGGTTCCTAAAAAACAAGTTCTGCTATAGAAAATAAACCCGACTTTTCCCGAGTTTTTAAAGTAAAAATATCGAAAAGAAAAATCTCACATCAATCAATATTTTTGCATTTCAAAGCTTTTTCGAGACGATAGGCCAAAACCACACAGAGTTTGGATC
>NW_023000167.1:0-955 GCF_900245975.1 Drosophila guanche | reverse complement strand
GGGGTCCTCAAATTCCTTTGACCACCTCTTTATAAACCCAAGCACACCCATGGCTTTATTTACCATGGTAGAAATGTGTTCAGAAAACTTTAACTTTGGGTCTAGTTTAACACCTAGATCATCAACCAATGTAATTCTCTCAAGAGAACTACCGCAGAGGGTGTAAGGAGCCAGGAAGGGGCTAGAGCGACAAAAAGTCATAACATTGCACTTCGAGGCATTAAGTTGTAACATATTTGCACAGCACCATGACTGAAAGCTATTGAGATCAGATTGCAAACGAGAGTGAAATGAAATGTCCTTATACTGGACACAGAGTTTAACATCATCCGCATACATAAGTACTCGAGAATTTGTTAATACAGAAGGCAGGTCATTAATAAAGAGTGTGAAAAGTAAGGGGCCTAAATGGCTACCCTGTGGTACTCCAGAAGTAACCATAACAGGTAAAGATATGGAGTTTTTGAAAAGGACCCTTTGAGACCTAGAACACAGGTAGCTAGAAATCCATCTCAACAGATTGGGCGGAAACCCTAGAAGGTTGAGCTTTTGTGCAAGAAGAGAATGGTTTACGGAATCGAATGCCTTACTGAAGTCAGTGTAAATAACATCCGTCTGCAAGTTACTTTGGAAGCCTTTAATTACAAAGGAGGTGAACTCTAAAAGATTAGTGGTTATTGATCGTCGCCGTATAAATCCGTGCTGAGCTGGAGATATAAGTGATTTGCAGAGATGCTGCAAGTGCGGAGTTAAAACTTTCTCGAACATTTTAGGAATAGCGGATAACTTAGATATACCTCTATAGTTTTTAGCGTCAGACTTGCTACCTTTCTTATGGAGAGGAATTATAAAGGATTCCTTCCAGATGGGGGGAAAGCTAGAAGAATGGATAGATAGAGTGAATAGTTTAAGCAAAGGTCCGCAGAGAGACTCGGCACAGTACCTGAGTACACAG
>NW_023000166.1:0-955 GCF_900245975.1 Drosophila guanche | reverse complement strand
AATAAAAATCTCACAACAACCAACATTTTTGCATTTCAAAACTTTACCCAGACGGTAGGCCAAAACCACACACAGTTTGGATCCGTTTTTTAGCAGTATCAATCAACTTTTTAGATAATCAAAGTTTTTTGCAACCAGATCTAAGATACTTAAGTTAAGTGAAAAAACAAACCGCTACTTCTAAAAAAACCTTAAATTAAAAATGACATCTTTAATAAGTTCCTAAAAAAACGTTCTGCCATAGAAAATAAACCCTAATGTTCCCGAGTTCTTAAAGTCAATTTTTCGACAATAAAAATCTCACAACAACCAACATTTTTGCATTTCAAAGCTTTACCCAGACGGTAGGCCAAAACCACACACAGTTTGGATCCATTTTATAGCGGTATCAATCAACTTTAAGATAATCAAAGTTTTTTGCAACCAGATCTAAGATACTTAAGTTATGTGAAAAAACAGACCGCTACTTCTAAAAAAACCTTAAACTAAAAATGACATCAATATTTCGACAATAAAAATTTCACAACAACCAACATTTTTGCATTTCAATCCAGCATTTGGATCCATTTTTTAGCAGTATCAATCAACTTTTTAGATAATCAAAGTTTTTTGCAACCAGATCTAAGATACTTAAGTTAAGTGAAAAAACAAACCGCTACTTCTAAAAAAACCTTAAACTAAAAATATCATCTTTAATAAGTTCCCGAGTTTTTAAAGTCAATATTTCGACAATAAAAATCTCACAACAACCAACATGACTCCACAACCACGAAAATAATTTAGCCTTAAGTCTATTAGACAATAGCCTAACAGTAAGAAGACTGAAAAGATACCACATTCTCGATATCCCTGATAGATAAATTTAACAAACTAAAAAGATGTTATATATAATAGCAGGGCTCATTGGAAAACTGCTATTTCTGTTAATTGAATATTAATTATACAATTTACTTAT
>NW_023000165.1:0-955 GCF_900245975.1 Drosophila guanche | reverse complement strand
AGGGTAAAGCTGAGATGGTATATAACTGTAGCATCCGTATGTTGAGCACATTGCATCTCGTAGCTGTGAAAATAGCACCTTTAAAGGCAACAACAATGTTGAAAATTCCTGGGACTTGCTTCGGCAAACAGAACTCTAAAATGAACAATCGATATTTCACAATTTTGGGAAATTTTAGGTTGTATCTCTAACAAAAAGATTCCTTTCCCAAAGGTGCGTTTTTGTAGCGGGAAGGGTGCTTCTAAAAAGACAAAGCACCCCTACTGCAACAGTTCTGGATGTGTAACAAGGAAAAAGGTTGAGCAATGTCAATGGCCATGCTGATTTTGTTTGATCTGAAAGCTGTTGCGCCGGCAATAACCTTCATGGTCATTTGCAGTGATATCTTCAAAAATCTGACATCTAGCACACATCGTACAGGAGTTGCCATTTTCGTAAGTGTGGTATTTAACTACGTCGATAAGACACTCATATCGATAGGCACTGCACAGTGGAAACTACTTCTAGATGCGTAATTCTGGAAGGACAAACGGAAGAGGAAAAAAAGAGGACACAACGATAGTAAAAGACATCTAAAATTTTCTTTGATTCAAAACGTGATCTCTCAACTTTGATGTCCACTGAATTCCTTTCCGTGATTGCAAACATCATTAATGCAATCAGTGAGCAAATCTGGAGAGAGTGATTCATTTTATAATTTAGGAATCCCGCATGTTGCAAGAAAGACAGTAGGTGCTGAATATACTTTACTTAAGATGAAATAGTCCGTTTTTTTCCTCCGCTTTTTCTCACGTGGAGCGGAAATAAAAAATTGTCTTCGAAAATTATCCGGGGCAAAGAAATGGGCGTAGGATTTCTCAACCCCACTTTTTGTGAAGTTTTTCCCCGGAAAATTCTGTGGAACAATATTGTTGCGCAATGATTATTGAGCCTATTTCAACAGATTATTCAGGTA
>NW_023000164.1:0-955 GCF_900245975.1 Drosophila guanche | reverse complement strand
AAGCTTTACCCAGACGGTAGGCCAAAACCATACAGAGTTTGGATCCATTTTACAGCAGAATCAATCAACTTTTCTGATAATCAAAGTTTTTTGCAACCAGATCTTAGATACTTAAGTTATGTGAAAAAACAAACCCCAACCTCTGAAAAAACCTTAAACTTAAAATTACTTCCTTAATAAGTTCTTAAAAAACAAGTTCCGCCATAGAAAATAAAACCGACTTTTCCCGAGTTTTTAAATTCAAAAATTCGTAAAATATACCTCACATCAATCAACATTTTGAACTAGAAAATAAAACCGACTTTTCCTAAGTTTTTAAAGTCAAAATTTCGAAAAAAAAAATCTCACAACAATCAACATTTTAGCATTACAAATCTTTACCCAGACGGTAGGCCAAAACCACACAGAGTTTGGATCCATTTTAAAGCAGTATCAATCAACTTTTCAGATTATCAAAGTTTTTTGCAACCAGATCTAAGATACTTAAGTTATGTGAAAAAACAAACCCCAACCCGTGAAAAAAACTTAAACTAAAAATTACATCCTTAATAAGTTCCTAAAAAAACAAGTTCTGCCATAGAAAATAAACCCTACTTTTCCCGAGTTTTTAAAGTCAAAAATTCGTAAAAAATACCTCACAAAAATCCACATTTTTGCATTTTAAAGCTTTACCCAGACGGTAGGCCAAAACCACACCGAGTTTGGATCCATTTTATAGCAGTATCAATCAACTTTTCAGATAATCAAAGTTTTTTGCAACCAGATCTAAGATACTTAAGTTATGTGAAAAAACAAACCCCAACCTCTGAAAAAACCTTAAACTAAAAATTACATCCTTAATAAGTTCCTAAAAAAACAAGCTCTGCCATAGAAAATAAACCCGACTTTTCCCGAGTTTTTAAAGTCAAAAATTCGTAAAAAAATACCTCACAAAAATCAACATTTTTGCATTTCA
>NW_023000163.1:0-955 GCF_900245975.1 Drosophila guanche | reverse complement strand
AAGTTGATTGATTCTGCTATAAAATGGATCCAAACTCTGTGTGGTTTTGGCCTACCGTCTGGGTAAAGCTTTGAAATGCAAAAATGTTGATTGATGTGAGATTTTTTTTTCGATATTTTTACTTTAAAAACTCGGGAGAAGTCGGTTTTATTTTCTATGGCAGAACTTGTTTTTTAGGAACATATTAAGGAAGTCATTTTAAGTTTAAGGTTTTTTTCAGAGGTTGCGTTTTGTTTTTTCACATAACTTAAGTATCTTAATATTGGTTGTACAAAACTTTGATTATCTGAAAAGTTGATTGATACTGCTATGAAATGGATCCAAACTCTGTGTGGTTTTGGCCTACTGTCTTGGTAAAGCTTTGAAATGCAAAAATGTTGATTGATGTGAGATTTTTTTTTCGATATTTTTACTTTAAAAACTCGGGAGAAGTCGGTTTTATTTTCTATGCCAGAACTTGTTTTTTAAGAACTAGCAATTTTGTAATTTTTAGTTTAAGGTTTTTTCAGAGGTTGCGGTTTGTTTTTTTACATAACTTAAGTATCTTAGATCTGGTTGCAAAAAACTTTGATTATCTGAAAAGTTGATTGATTCTGTCATAAAATGGATCCAAACTCTGTGTGGTTTTGGCCTACCATCTGGGTAAAGCTTTAAAGTGCAAAAATGTTGATTTTTGTGATGTATTTTGTACGAAATTTTAGCTTTAAAAACTCGGGTTTATTTTCTATGGCAGAACTTTTTTTTTAGAAACTTATCAAGGAAGTAATTTTTAGTTTAAGGTTTTTTCAGAGGTTGCGGTTTGTTTTTCACATAACTTAAGTATCTTAATTTTGGTTGTAAAAAACTTTGATTAGCTGAAAAGTTGATTGATACTGCTATAAAATGCATCCAAACTGTTTGTGGTTTTGGCCTACCGTCTGGGTAAAGCTATGAAATGCAAAAATGTTGATTGTTG
>NW_023000162.1:0-956 GCF_900245975.1 Drosophila guanche | reverse complement strand
AGACGGTAGGCCAAAACAACAAACAGTTTGGATCCATTTTATAGCAGTATCAATCAACTTTTCAGATAATCAAAGTTTTTTACAACCAAAATTAAGATACTTAAGTTATGTGAAAAAACAAAGCGCAACCTCTGAAAAAACCTTAAACTTAAAATTACTTACTTACCTAGTTCTTAAAAAACAAGTTCTGGCATAGAAAATAAAACCGACTTTTCCCGAGTTTTTAAAGTCAAAATTTCGTACAATATACCTCACAAAAATCAACATTTTTGCATTTCAAAGCTTTACCCAGACGGTAGGCCAAAACCACACAGAGTTTGGATCAATTTTAGAGCAGTATCAATCAACTTTTCCGATAATCAAAGCTTTTTACAACCAAAATTAAGATACCTAAGTTGTGTGAAAAAAACAAACCGCAACCTCTGAAAAAACCTTAAACTATTAATTACAAAATTGCTAGTTCTTAAAGAACAAGTTCTGGCATAGAAAATAAAACCGACTTCTCCCGAGATTTTAAAGTGAAAATTTCGAAAAAAAATTCACAACAATCCACATTTTTGCATTTCAAAGCTTTTCCGAGACGGTAGGCCAAAACCACACAGAGTTTGGATCCATTTTATAGCAGTATCAATCAACTTTTCAGATAATCAAAGTTTTTTGCAAACCAGATCTAAGATACTTAACTTATGTAAAAAAACAAACCGCAACCTCTGAAAAAACCTTAAACTAAAAATTACATCCTTAATAAGTTCATAAGAAACAAGTTCTGCCATAGAAAATAAACCCGACTTTTCCCGAGTTTTTAAAGTAAAAATATCGAAAAATAAAATCTCACATCAATCAACATTTTTGCATTTCAAAGCTTTACCCAGACGGTAGGCCAAAACAACAAACAGTTTGGATCCATTTTATAGCAGTATCAATCAACTTTTCGGATAATCAAAGTTTTTTACAAC
>NW_023000161.1:0-956 GCF_900245975.1 Drosophila guanche | reverse complement strand
ATATTCAAAAATGATAGCGAGGATGGATGTGCGGACGTTCTACGCTTACTGTTTGCGAAGCTGTAAAACTGTTTAGGGTCCTTTGAAAAACGTATCCTGCATCGAAGGAGGTAGTTCCTATAGCATTGAGCATTAAGAACAGTGAAGTTTGACCGAGCTATTAAGTAATTAGAAAGAGAAGAGGGAGAACCAACTTCTAGAGATTTTTTAAATAGTCTTGATTTTAGATTTTTAAGACTGGATAACTCTTTGGTGAACCAAGGAGGTTTCGCAGATCTAGTCGGACATGAAAGTGGGACACACGTGTCAAAAATTGTGTCAAGTACATTATAAAAAATGTTTGTGCCTTCAATGACGTACTCGAAGAGTAAATAGGGTTTATTGTATTTGTGCACAAAGTTAATGTAACACACAGAAGGAATCGTTTCCCACCCCATAAAGTGTATATATTCTTGATCACCATCAATAGCCGAGTCGATTGAGCCCTGCCTGTCTGTCCGTCCGTCTGTCCGTCCGTCTGTCCGTCCGTCTGTCCGTCCGTCCGTCTTGTTGAGCACCTGAATCTCAGAGACTATAAAAGCTAGAGCCACAAAATTTTGCATCCAGACTTCTGTATGCTCACACTGTTACAAGTGTATTTAAAAAATGTGCCCGCCCCATTCCGCCCCCGCAAAAGGACGAAAACCTAACAAATCTACAATTTTAAAGATAGAAGAAAACTAAAAACGCCATTCGGTAGGGAATGGCTATATCTATCAGATCACCAAATTGAGATCCGATCGGATCATTATTATAGCCAGAAAGAAGAAATTAATTAGCAGTGGCTAAACCCACACTGTCCTGCAGCTTTTGTTGTTCTTTTCACATTCTCTCATTCACACTCTGCTTCACTCGGCCTCTGCCGTCCCTCTGCCTCTGCCGACTTTAAACCACCCCCCCCCCCCCCCCCCCCCCTC
>NW_023000160.1:0-956 GCF_900245975.1 Drosophila guanche | reverse complement strand
TCCGTCCGGGTTTGTAATTCCGATCCCAGTTCCCGTACATCTGTCTACGATTTTGTTAGGATACGGAGTTCGTTTTCACAGCACAACACCCACCCCATTTTCCCTGAGCCTAGCTGGCAAACTTTTAGTAGACAGAGAGTGCTGACGAGACGACACTTCCCGTGTCCGTTACAAACAAGACGGACGGACAGACGGAAGGACAGACGGACGGACAGACGGACAGACAGACAGGGCTCAATCGACTCGGCTATTGATGGTATCAAGAATATATACACTTAATGGGGTCGGAAACGATTCCTTCTGTGTGTTACATACATTAACTTTGTGCACAAATACAATATACCCTATTTACTCTTCGAGTACCGGGTATAAAACAAATATAAGCTGCGTGAGGGGGGGGGGGGGGGTGGTTAAAAGTCGGCAGAGGCAGAGGCCGAGTGAAGCAGAGTGTGAATGAGAGAATGTGAAAAGAACAACAAAAGCTGCAGGACAGTGTGGGTTTAGCCACTGCTAATTAATTTATTCTTTCTGGCTATAATAATGATCCAATCGGATGCCAATTTATTGATCTGATAGATATGACCATTCCCTACAGAATGGCGTTTTAGTTTTCTTCTATCTTTAAAATTGTAGATTTGGGAGGTTTTCGCTCTTTTGCGGGTGCGGATGGGGCGCTTGTAACAGTGTGAGCATACAGAAGTCTGGATGCCAAATTTGGTAGCTCTAGCTTTAATAGTCTCTGAGATTCAGGTGCTCAACAAGACGGACGGACAGAAGGAAGGACAGACGGACGGACAGGGCTCAATCGACTCGGCTATTGATGGTGATCAAGAATATATACACTTTATGGGGTCGGAAACGATTCCTTCTGTGTGTTACATACATTAACTTTGTGCACAAATACAATATACCCTATTTACTCTTCGAGTACCGGGTATAAAACAAATATAAGCTGC
>NW_023000159.1:0-956 GCF_900245975.1 Drosophila guanche | reverse complement strand
CTAAAACTTAAAATTACTTCCTTAATAAGTTCTTAAAAAACAAGTTCTGCCATAGAAAATAAAACCGACTTTTCCCAAGTTTTTAAAGTAAAAATATCGAAAAAAAAAATCTCACATCAATCAACATTTTTGCATTTCAAAGCTTAACCCAGACGGTAGGCCAAAACCACACGGAGTTTGGATCCATTTTATAGCAGTAGCAATCAACTTTTTAGATAATCAAAGTTTTTTACAAATAAAATTAAGATACTTAAGTTATGTGAAAAAACAAAGCGCAACCTCTGAAAAAACCTTAAACTTAAAATTACTTCCTTAATAAGTTCTTAAAAAACAAGTTCTGCCATAGAAAAAAAACCCGAGTTTTTAAAGTCAAAATTTCGTACAAAATACCTCACAAAAATCAATATTTTTGCATTTTAAAGCTTTACCCAGACGGTAGGCCAAAACCACACAGAGTTTGGATCCATTTTATAGCAGTATCAATCAACTTTTCAGAAAATCAAAGTTTTTTACAACCAAAATTAAAATACTTAAGTTATGTGAAAAAACAAACCGCAACCTCTGAAAAAAATTTAAATTTAAAATAACTTCCTTAATAAGTTCTTAAAAAACAAGTTCTGCCATAGAAAAAAAAGCCGAGATTTTAAAGTAAAAATTTCGAAAACAAAAAATCTCACAACAATCAACATTTTTGCATTTCAAAGCTTTTCCGAGATGGTAGGCCAAAACCACAAACAGTTTGGATCCATTTTATAGCAGTGTCAATCAACTTTTCAGATAATCAAAGTTTTTTGCAACCAGATCTAAGATACTTAAGTTATGTAAAAAAAAAAACCGCAACCTCTGAAAAAACCGTAAACTAAAAATTACAAAATTGCTAGTTCTTAAAAAACAAGTTCTGGCATAGAAAATAAAACCGACTTCTCCCGAGTTTTTAAAGTAAAAATTTCGAAAAA
>NW_023000158.1:0-956 GCF_900245975.1 Drosophila guanche | reverse complement strand
TCTGCCATAGAAAATAAAAGTTTCCCGAGTTTTTAAAGTAAAAATTTCGAAAAAAAAAAAAATATCACAACAATCAACATTTTTGCATGTCAAATCCTTACCCAGGCGGAACGCCAAAACCACACAGAGTTTGGATCCATTTTATAGAAGTATCAATCAAATTTTCAGATAATGAAAGTTTTTTACAACCACAATTAAGATACTTAAGGTTTGTGAAAAAACAAACCGCAACCTCTGAAAAAACCTGAAACTTAAAATTACTTCCTTAATAAGTACTTAAAAAACAAGTTCTGCCATAGAAAATAAACCCGACTTTTCCCGAGCTTTTAAAGTCAAAATTTGGAAAAAAAAAATCTCACAACAATAAGCATTTTTGCATTTCAAAGCTTAACCGCGACGGTAGGTCAAAACCACACAGAGTTTGGATCCATTTTATAGCAGAATCAATCAACTTTTCAGATAATCAAAGTTTTTTGCTACCAGATCAAAGATACTTAAGTTATGAAAAAAACCGCAACCTCTAAAAAAAAACCTTAAACTAAAAATTACTTCCTTAATAAGTTCTTAAAAAAAAGTTCTGCCATAGAAAATAAACCCGACTTTTCTAATAATCAAAGTTTTTTGCAACCAGATCAAAAATACTTAAGTTATGAAAAAAAAAAAACAAACCGCAACCTCTAAAAAAAAACTTAAACTAAAAATTACTTCCTTAATAAGTTCTTAAAAAAAAGTTCTGCCATAGAAAATAAACCCGACCTTTTTTGAGTTTTTAAAGTAAAAATTTCGAAAACAAAAAATCTCACAACAATAAGGATTTTTTGCATTTTAAAGCTTAACCGAGACGGTAGGCCAAAACCACACAGAGTTTGGATCCATTTTATGGCAGTATCAATCAGCTTTTCAGATAATTAAAGTTTTTTACAACAAAAATTAAGATATTTAAGTTATGTGAAAAA
>NW_023000157.1:0-956 GCF_900245975.1 Drosophila guanche | reverse complement strand
AAAACTTCGAAAAAGAAAATCCCACAACAATCAACATTTTTGTATATCAAAGCTTTACCCAGACAGTAGGCCAAAACCACACAGAGTTTGGATCCACTTTATAGCAGCATCAATAAACTTTTCAGATAATCAAATTAAACTAAAAATTACATCCTTAATAAGTTCTTAAAAAACAAGCTCTGCCATAGAAAATAAACCCGACTTTTCCCAAGTTTTTCAAGTAAAAATATCAAAAAAAAATCTCACATCAATCAACATTTTTGCATTTCAAAGCTTTACCCAGACGGTAGGCCAAAACCAAACATAGTTTGGATCCACTTTATAGCAGAATCAATCAACTTTTCAGATAATCAAAATTTTTTGCAACCAGATCTAAGACACTAAAGTTATGTGAAAAACAAAACGCAACCTCTGAAAAAACCTTAAACAAAAAAATTACTTTCTTAATAAATTCTTAAAAAAAAATTTCTGCCATAGAAAATAAACCCGAGTTTTCCCGAGTTTTTAAAGTCAAAATTTCGAAGCAAAAAAATCTCACAACAATCAATATTTTTTCATTTTCGAGACGGTAGGACAAAACCACACACACTTCATAGCAGCATCAATCAACTTTTCAGATAATCAAAGTTCTTTACAACCAGGTCTAAGATACTACACATAAAACAAAAAAGTACAAAATTTTGAAAATATATAAATAAAAGTTCTGCCAAAGAAAATAAACCCGACTCTTCCCGAACTTTTTAAAGTCAAAATTTCGAAAAAAAAATCTCACAACAATCCACATTTTTGCATTTCAAAGCTTTTCCGAGGCAGTAGGTCAAACCCACAAACAGTTTGGATCCATTGTATAACAGTATCAATCAACTTTTCAGATAATCAAATTTTTTACAACGAAAATTAAGATACTTAAGTTATGTGAAAAAACAAACCGCAACATCTGAAAAAACCTTAAACTT
>NW_023000156.1:0-956 GCF_900245975.1 Drosophila guanche | reverse complement strand
ACCCGGTACTCGAAGAGTAAATAGGGTATATTGTAATTGTGCACAAAGTTAATGTATGTAACACACAGAAGGAATTGTGTACGACCCCATAAAGTGTATATAGTGTAGCTAGTGTATTTAAAAAATGTGCCACGCCCCCAATTTTAAAGATAAAAGAAAACTAAAAACGCCATTCTGTAGGGAATGGTCATATCTATCAGATCACCAAATTGGGATCCGATTGGATCATTATTATAGCCAGAAAGAAGAAATTAATTAGCAGTGGCTAAACCACACTGTCCTGCAGCTTTTGTTGTTCTTTTCACATTCTCTCATTCACACTCTGCTTCACTCGGCCTCTGCCTCCGCCGTCCCTCTGCCTCTGCCCACTTTTAACCACCCCCCCCCCCCTCACACATCTTATATTTGTTTTATACCCGGTACTCGAAGAGTAAATAGGGTATATTGTATTTGTGCACAAAGTTAATGTATGTAACACACAGAAGGAATCGTTTCCTACCCCATAAAGTGTATATATTCTTGATCACCATCAAAAGCCGAGTCGATTGAGCCCTGTCTGTCCGTCCGTCTGTCCTTCCGTCTGTCCGTCCGTCTTGTTGAGCACCTGAATCTCAGAGACTATAAAAGCTAGAGCCACCAAATTTTGCATCCACACTTCTGTATGCTCACACTGTTACAAGTGTATTTAAAAAATGTGCCCCGCCCATTCCGCCCCCGCAAAAGGGCGAAAACCTCCCAAATCTACAATTTCAAAGACAGAAGAAAACTAAAAACGCCATTCTGTAGGGAATGCCCCCTAAAATGTTCGAGCAACTTTTAACTCCGCACTTGCAGCATCTCTGCAAATCACTTATATCTCCAGCTCAGCACGGATTTATACGGCGACGATCAACAACCACTAATCTTTTAGAGTTCACCTCCTTTGTAATTAAAGGCTTCCAAAGTAACTTGCAGAC
>NW_023000155.1:0-956 GCF_900245975.1 Drosophila guanche | reverse complement strand
AATTCTTAAAAAAAAAGTTCTGCCATAGAAAATAAACCCGACTCTTCCCGAGTTTTTAAAGTCAAAATTTCGTAAAAAATACCTCACAACAATCAACATTTTTGCATTTCAAGGCTTTACCCAGACGGTAGGCCAAAACCACACACAGTTTGGATCCACTTTATAGCAGTATCAATCAACTTTTCAGATAATCAAAATTCTTTGCAACCAGATCTAAGTTACTTAAGCTATGTGAAAAAACAATTCGCTACCTCTGAAAAAAACCTTAAACAAAAATTACTTTCTTAATCAATTCTTAAACAAAAAGTTCTGCCATAGAAAATAAACCCGACTCTTCCCGAGTTTTTAAAGTCAAAATTTCGTAAAAAATACCTCACAACAATAAACATTTTTGCATTTCAAGGCTTTACCCAGACGGTATGCCAAAACCACACACAGTTTGGATCCACTTTATAGCAGTATCAATCAACTTTTCAGATAATGAAAGTTCTTTGCAACCAGATCTAAGATACTTAAAATATGTGAAAAAACAAACCGCTACTTCTAAAAAAACCTTAAACTAAAAATTAAATCCTTAATAAATTCTTAAAAAACAGTTCTGGCATAGAAAATAAACCCGACTTTTCCAGAGTTTTTAAAGTCAAAATTTCGACAATAAAAATCTCACAACAATCAACATTTTTGCATTTCAAAACTTTACCCAGACGGTATGCCAAAACCACACACAGTTTGGATCCACTTTATATCAGTATCAATTAACTTTTCAGATAATCAAAGTTCTTTGCAACCAGATCTAAGATACTTAAGTTATGTGAAAAAACAAACCGCTACTTCTAAAAAAACCTTAAACTAAAAATTACATCCTTAATAAATTCTTAAAAAACAAGTTCTGCCATAGAAAATAAACCCGAGTTTTTAAGGTCAAAATTTCGACAATAAAAATCTCACAACAATCA
>NW_023000154.1:0-957 GCF_900245975.1 Drosophila guanche | reverse complement strand
GATCCCAATTTGGTGATTTGATATATATGGCCATTCCCTACAGAATGGCGTTTTTAGTTTTTTTCTATCTTTAAAATTGTAGATTTGGGAGGTTTTCGCCCTTTTGCGGGGCGGAATGGGGCGGGGCACATTTTTTAAATACACTTGTAACAGTGTGAGCATACAGAAGTCTGGATGCAACATTTGGTAGCTCTAGCTTTTATAGTCTCTGAGATTCAGGTGCTCAACAAGACGGACGGACAGACGGACAGACAGACAGGCTCAATCGACTCGGCTATTGATGGTGATCAAGAATATATACACTTTATGGGGTCGGAAACGATTCCTTCTGTGTGTTACATACATTAACTTTGTGAACAATTACAATATACCCTATTTACTCTTCGAGTACCGGGTATAAAACAAATATAAGCTGCGTGGGGGGGGGAGTTAAAAGTCGGCAGAGGCAGAGGGACGGCAGAGGCCGAGTGAAGCAGAGTGTGAATGAGAGAATGTGAAAAGAGCAACAAAAGCTGCAGGACAGTGTGGGTTTAGCCACTGCTAATTAATTTCTTCTTTCTGGCTATAATAATGATCAAATCGGATCCCAATTTGGTGATCTGATAGATATGGCCATTCCCTACAGAATGGCGTGTTTAGTTTTCTTCTATCTTTAAAATTGTAGATTTGGGAGGTTTTCGCCCTTTTGCGGGGGCGGAATGGGGCGGGGCACATTTTTTAAATACACTTGTAACAGTGTGAGCATACAGAAGTCTGGATGCAAAATTTGGTAGCTCTAGCTTTTATAGTCTCTGAGATTCAGGTGCTCAACAAGACGGACGGACAGACGGACAGACAGACGGGCTCAATCGACTCGGCTATTGATGGTGATCAAGAATATATACACTTTATGGGGTCGGAAACGATTCCTTCTGTGTGTTACATACATTAACTTTGTGCACAAATACAATATACCCT
>NW_023000153.1:0-957 GCF_900245975.1 Drosophila guanche | reverse complement strand
GGGAGCCCACAAGTGCGGACCGCGTAGCTAAGTAGAGCATAAACGAGATATGGACACGGGAAACCCGTTCGTGGGCAGATCGGCGCTGGCAAGATCGCCGCGCCAACTGCCGGAAGAAGGGAGGAAAGCCGATGCTTCGGTGGTCGTAATGAGGAGCAATCTCATCCGATCGCCGGTACTCCAGGCAACGCCAGGAGCCGTTCAGGGTTGTGAGGTTGACCCCAAAGAGACCCCCAAAAGGGTTCGGGACCCCGCAAGCCCGGCGAGCTCGCAGAGACTGACACCGCCAAAGAAGAGCAAGGCATCGCAGGAAGCTAACGGTCAGCAGAACCTAGCGGAGCTGGGTAGACTCCTGGAGGAGATCACATCCAGGATGCTGGACAAGAGCACGCGCCACATCAATGAGGCGACCAGAAGCCTGTTTGTACGAATAAAGAAGCTGCATTCGGACATACAGGATGCTAACCAGGCGGCCGAAGCGGGTAGAAGCGACATGCAGGAGGGCATGGAGGGCGTAGTCCTCTGCTCAAAATGCGCACTGAGCATTCAGAGCGCGGACAAGGAGCAGCAGACAACGACCGTCTGGAAAAAGGATGCCGCATCGCAAACCGAGCCGTGGCGAAGGCTAAGCCAGCCGGTTGCGTCGGATGGCCCTGTTGGGGAGCAGGCTCCCACGCTTATGCGCCCAGCAGGTCTCAAAGGCGCACACATGAAGCGTCCGAAAAAGGCCCAGATCAAGGCACACGAACAGAAGGCGACGCTCAAAGCCCCCAGCCAGCGAGACAGCCATGAGAACCACGACAGCGAGTGGAGGGTGGTGGCCAAGAAGACGAGGATAGCGCACCGCGCACGCCCCGACGCGGTCGTAGTGCAAGCTGGCGGCAAGACGTACAGCGAGGTATTGGCCATGGTGACCAGGAGGAAGGACAACCAGCTGTCGGACCTGGGAAGCTGCGT
>NW_023000152.1:0-957 GCF_900245975.1 Drosophila guanche | reverse complement strand
TAGCAGAATCAATCAACTTTTCAGATAATCAAAGTTTTTTACAACCAAAATTAAGATACTTAAGTTATGTGAAAAACCAACCGCAACATCTGAAAAAACCTTTAACTAAAAATTACAAAATTACTAGTTCTTAAAAAACAAGTTCTGCCATAGAAAATAAAACCGACTTTTCCCGAGTTTTTAAAGTCAAAATTTCGAAGAAAAAAAAAATCTCACAACAATCAACATTTTTGCATTTCAAAGCTTTTCCGAGACGGTAGGCCAAACCCACAAAAAGTTTGGATCCATTTAATAGCAGTATCAATCAGCTTTTTAGATAATCAAGGTTTTTTACAACCAAAATTAAGATACTTAAGTTATGTGAAAAAACAAACCACAACCTCTGAAAAAACCTTAAACTAAAAATTACAAAATTGCTAGTTCTTAAAAAACAAGTTCTGCCATAGAAAACAAAACCAACTTTTCCCGAGTTTTTAAAGTCAAAATTTCGAAAAAAAAAATCTCACAACAATCCACATTTTTGCATTTAAAAGCTTTTCCGAGACGGTAGGCCAAAACCACACAGAGTTTGGATCCACTTTATAGCAGTATCAATAAACTTTTCAGATAATCAAAATTTTTTACAACCAAAATTCAGATTCTTAAGTTATGTGAAAAAACAAACCGCAACCTCTGAAAAAACCTTTAACTAAAAATTAAAAAATTACTAGTTCTTAAAAAACAAGTTCTGCCATAGAAAATAAAACCGACTTTTCCCGAGTTTTTAAAGTCAAAATTTCGAAGAAAAAAAAAATCTCACAACAATCAACATTTTTGCATTTCAAAGCTTTTCCGAGACGGTAGGCCAAACCCACAAACAGTTTGGATCCATTTAATAGCAGTATCAATCAGCTTTTTAGATAATCAAGGTTTTTTACAACCAAAATTAAGATACTTAAGTTATGTGAAAAAACAAAC
>NW_023000151.1:0-957 GCF_900245975.1 Drosophila guanche | reverse complement strand
TAATCAAAGTTCTTTACAACCAGATCTAAGATACTTAAGTTATGTGAAAAAACAAACCGCTACCTCTGAAAAAAACCTTAAATAAAAAATGACATACCTTATAAATTCTTAAAAAAAAAGTTCTGCTATAGAAAACAATTCCGACTTTTCCAACGTTTTTAAAATCAAAATTTCGAAAAAAAAATGTCACAACAATCAAAATTTTTGCATTTTAAAGCTTTTCCCAGACGGTAGGCCAAAACCGCACACAGTTTGGATCCACTTCATAGCAGCATCAATAAACTTTTCAGATAATCAAAGTTCTTTATAACCAGATCTAAGATACTTAAGTTATGTGAAAAAACAAACCGCTACCTCTGAAAAAAACCTTAAACAAAAAATGACATACCTTACAAATTCTTAAAAAAAAGTTCTGCTATAGAAAACAATTCCGACTTTTCCCACGTTTTTAAAATCAAAATTTCGATAAAAAAAATTTCACAACAATCAACATTTTTGCTTTTGAAGGGTTTACCCAGACGGTAGACCAAAACCACACACAGTTTGGATCCACTTCATAGCAGCATCAATCAAATTTTCAGATAATCAACGTTTTTTAAAACCAGATCTAAGATACTTAAGTTATGTGAAAAAACAAACCGCTACCTCTGAAAAAAACGTTAAATAAAAAATGACATACCTTATAAATTCTTAAAAAAAAAGTTCTGCTATAGAAAACAATTCCGACTTTTCCAACGTTTTTAAAATCAAAATTTCGAAAAAAAAAAAATGTCACAACAATCAAAATTTTTGCATTTTAAAGCTTTTTTTAAAGCACTTCATAGCAGCATCAATAAACTTTTCAGATAATCAAAGTTCTTTATAACCAGATCTAAGATACTTAAGTTATGTGAAAAAACAAACCGCTACCTCTGAAAAAAACCTTAAACAAAAAATGACATACCTTATAAATTCTTA
>NW_023000150.1:0-957 GCF_900245975.1 Drosophila guanche | reverse complement strand
AAAACCACACAGAGTTTGGATCCATTTTATAGCAGAATCAATCAACTTTTCTGAT
Organism: Drosophila guanche; assembly: GCF_900245975.1. Taxonomy (NCBI): domain Eukaryota; kingdom Metazoa; phylum Arthropoda; class Insecta; order Diptera; family Drosophilidae; genus Drosophila; species Drosophila guanche. Next base: position 902 of record NW_023000150.1, on the reverse strand, counting down.
AATCAAAGTTTTTTGCAACCAGATCTTAGATACTTAAGTTATGTGAAAAAACAAACCGCAACCTCTGAAAAAACCTGAAACTAAAAATAAATTCCTTAATAAGTTTCTAAAAAACAAATTCTGCCATAGAAAATAATACCGACTTTTCCCGAGTTTTTAAAGTAAAAATATCGAAAAAAAAATCTCACATCAATCAACATTTTTGCATTTCAAAGCTTTACCCAGACGGTGGGCCAAAACCACACAGAGTTTGGATCCATTTTATAGCAGTATCAATCAACTTTTCAGGTAATCAAGATTTTTTACAACGAAAATTAAGATACTTAAGCTATGTGAAAAAACAAACCGCAACCTCTGAAAAAACCTTAAACTTAAAATTACTTCCTTAATAAGATCTTAAAAAACAAGTTCTGCCATAGAAAATAAAACCGAATTTTCCCAAGTTTCTAAAGTCAAAATTTCGTACAAATTACCTCACAAAAATCAACATTTTTGCATTTCAAAGTTTTACCCAGACGGTAGGCCAAAATCACACAGAGTTTGGATCCATTTTATAGCAGAATCAATCAACTTTTCTGATAATCAACGTTTTTTGCAACCAGATCTTAGATACTTAAGTTATGTGAAAAAACAAGCCGCAACCTCTGAAAAAACCCTAAACTAAAAATTACAAAAATGCTAGTTCTTAAAAATCAAGTTCTGGCATAGAAAATAAAACCGACTTCTCCGGAGTTTTTAAAGTCAAAATTTCGAAAACAAAAAATCTCACAACAATCAAAGTTTTTGCATTTCAAAGCTTTACCCAGACGGTAGGCCAAAACCACACAGAGTTTGGATCCATTTTATAGCAGAATCAATCAACTTTTCTGATAATCAAAGTTTTTTGCAACCAGATCTTAGAT
>NW_023000149.1:0-957 GCF_900245975.1 Drosophila guanche | reverse complement strand
TTAGTAGTCATTTGTTCTCGTATTTTAATAAAAGAAACACGCAAACACTTCAATATTATTCGTTTATAGTAACAATTATATACATATCAAACCATATAAAGTATCAGACATTGCCATCTAGGTATTTTCCCCATATCATATGTAAGGACAAATTTTAAATTGTTCATCATATGAAATACACCAAGCACGACACCACACCCTATAGAGGTTTTTTGCCACGGCTTCCGCAAATCAGGTGCCTACAATAGGGAGCGCACCTTAACAGTCATTTGTTCTCGTATTTTAATACAAGAAACACACAAACACTTCAATATTATTCGTATATAGTAACAACTATACACATATCCAACCAAATAAAGTATCAGACATTGCCGGCTAGATATTTTCCCCATAACATATGTAAAGACAAATTTAAAATTTTTCATAATATGAAATATAGCAAGCACGGCACCACTCCCTATAGAGGTTTTTTGCCACTGCTTCCGCAAACCGGGAGCCTTCAATAGGGAGTGCCTCTTAGTAGTCATTTGTTCTCGTATTTTAATAAAAGAAACACGCAAACACTTCAATATTATTCGTTTATAGTAACAATTATATACATATCAAACCATATAAAGTATCATACATTGCCATCTAGGTATTTTCCCCATATCATATGTAAGGACAAATTTTAAATTGTTCATCATATGAAATACACCAAGCACGACACCACTCCCCATAGAGGTTTTTTGCCACGGCTTCCGCAAACCGGGTGCCTTCAATAGGGAGTGCCTCTTAGTAGTCATTTTTTCTCGTATTTTAATAAAAGAAACACGCAAACACTTCAATATTATTAGTATATAGTAACAACTATACACATATCCAACCAAATAAAGTATGAGACATTGCAGGCTAGGTATTTTCCCCACATCATATGTAAGGACAAATTTTAAATTGTTCATCATATGAAATATACCA
>NW_023000148.1:0-957 GCF_900245975.1 Drosophila guanche | reverse complement strand
GTTTGTTTTTTCACATAACTTAAGTATCTTAATTGTGGTTGTAAAAAAACGTTGATTATCTGAAAAGTTGATTGATACTGCTATAAAATGGATCCAAACTCTGTGTGGTTTTGGCCTACCGTCTGGGTAAATCTGTGTAATGCAAAATTGTTGCTTGTTGTGAGATTTTTTTTTTTTCGAAATTTTTACTTTAAAAGCTTGGGAAAAGTCGCTTTTATTTTCTATGGCAGATCTTGTTTTTTAAAAGCTAGCAATTTTGTAATTTTTAGTTTAAGGTTTTTTCAGAGGTTGCGGCTTGTTTTTTCACATAACTTAAGTATCTTAATTGTGGTTGTAAAAAAACTTTGATTATCTGAAAAGTTGATTCATACTGCTATAAAATGGATCCAAACTCTGTGTGGTTTTGGCCTACCGTCTGGGTAAAGCTTTGTAATGCAAAATTGTTGATTGTTGTGAGTTTTTTTTCCAAATTTTGACTTTAAAAACTCGGGAAAAGTCGCTTTTATTTTCAATGGCAGATCTTGTTTTTTAAGAACTAGCAATTTTGTAACTTTTAGTTTAAGGTTTTTTCAGAGGTTGCGGTTTGTTTTTTCACATAACTTAAGTATCTTAATTTTGGTTGTACAGATCTTTAATTATCTGAAAAGTTGATTGATATGCTATATAATGGATCCAAACTCTGTGTGGTTTTGGCCTACCGTCTCGGTTAAGCTTTGAAATGCAAAAATGCTTATTGTTGTGAAATTTTTTTTTTTCGAAATTTTGACTTTAAAAACTCGGGAAAAGTCGGGTTTATTTTCTATGGCAGAACTTGTTTTTTAAGGAACTTATTAATGATGTAATTTTTAGTTTAAGGTTTTTCAGAGGTTGCGGTTTTTTTTTCACATAACTTAAGAATCTGAATTTTGGTTGTAAACAATTTTGATTATCTGAAAAGTTGATTGATACTGCTATAAA
>NW_023000147.1:0-957 GCF_900245975.1 Drosophila guanche | reverse complement strand
AAAAATATCACAACAATCCACATTTTTGCATTTCAAAGCTTTTCGAGACGGTAGGCCAAAACCACTCAGAGTTTGGATCCATTTTATAGCAGTATCAATCAACTTTTCAGATAATCAAAGTTTTTTACAACCAAAATTAAGATACTTAAGTTATGTGAAAAAACAACCACAACCTCTGAAAAAACCTTAAACTAAAAATTACAAAATTGCTAGTTCTTAAAAAACAAGTTCTGCCATGGAAAATAAAACCAACTTTTCCCGAGTTTTTAAAGTCAAAAATTCGCAAAAAAAAAACATCTCACAACTATCCACATTTTTGCATTTCAAAGCTTTTCCGAGACGGTAGGCCAAAACCACACAGAGTTTGGATCCATTTTATAGCAGTATCAATCAACTTTTCAGATAATCAAATTTTTTTTGCAACCAGATCTAAGATACATATGTTATGAAAAAAAAAACAAACCGCAAGCTCTAAAAAAAACCTTAAACTAAAAATTACTTCCTTAATACGTTTTTAAAAGAAAAGTTCTTCCATAGAAAATAAACCCGACTTTTCCCGAATTTTTAAAGTAAAAATTTTGAAGAAAAAAAAAATCTCACAACAATCAACATTTTTGCATTTCAAAGCTTTTCCGAGACGGTAGGCCAAAACCACAAACAGTTTGGATCCATTTAATAGCAGTATCAATCAACTTTTTAGATAATCAAGGTTTTTTACAACCAAAATTAAGATACTTAAGTTATGTGAAAAACCAACAGCAACATCTGAAAAAACCTTAAACTAAAAATTACTTCCTTAATAAGTTCCTAAAAAACAAGTTCTGCCAAAGAAAAAAAAACCCGAGTTTTTAAAGTCAAAATTTCGTACAAAATACCTCACAAAAATCAACATTTTTGCATTTCAAAGCTTTTCCGAGACGGTAGGCCAAAACCACAAAAAGTTTGGATCCATTTAAT
>NW_023000146.1:0-958 GCF_900245975.1 Drosophila guanche | reverse complement strand
AGCAGTATCAATCAACTTTTCAGATAATCAAAATTATTTACAACCAAAATTCAGATTCTTAAGATATGTGAAAAAACAAACCACAACCTCTGAAAAAACCTTAAACTAAAAATTACATCCTTAATAAGTTCCTAAAAAACAAGTTCTGCCATAGAAAATAAACCCGACTTTTCCCGAGTTTTTAAAGTAAAAATATCGAGAAAAAAATCTCACATCAATCAACATTTTTGCATTTCAAAGCTTTTCCGAGACGGTAGGCCAAAACCACAAACAGTTTGGATCCATTTAATAGCAGTATCAATCAACTTTTTAGATAATCAAGGTTTTTTACAACCAAAATTAAGATACTTAAGTTATGTGAAAAAACAAACCGCAACCTATGAAAAATCAAAGTAATCAAAGTTCTTTACAACCAGGTCTAAGATGGTTAAGTTATGTGAAAAAACAAACCGCTACTTATAAAAAACCTTAAACAAAAAAGTAACAAACTTTGAAAATTTTTAAAAGAAAAGTTCTTCCATAGAAAATAAACCCGACTTTTCCCGAATTTTTAAAGTCAACATTTTGTAAAAAATACCTCACAAAAATCAACATGTTTGCATTTCAAAGCCTTACCCAGACGGTAGGCCAAAACCACACAGAGTTTGGATCCACTTTATAGCAGTATCAATCAACTTTTCAGATAATCAAAATTATTTACAACCAAAATTCAGATTCTTAAGTTATGTGAAAAAACAAACCGCAACCTCTGAAAAAACCTTAAACTAAAAATTACATCCTTAATGAGTTCCTAAAAAACAAGTTCTGCCATAGAAAATAAACCCGACTTTTCCCGAGTTTTTAAAGTAAAAATATCGAAAAAAAAAAAAAATCTCACATCAATCAACATTTTTGCATTTCAAAGGCTTATCCAGACGGTAGGCCAAAACCACTCAGTTTGGATCCATTTTATAGCAGT
>NW_023000145.1:0-958 GCF_900245975.1 Drosophila guanche | reverse complement strand
GTTGGTTCTCCCTCTTCTCTTTCTAATTACTTAATAGCTCGGTCAAACTTCACTGTTCTTAATGCTCAATGCTATAGGAACTACCTCCTTCGATGCAGGATACGTTTTTCAAAGGACCCTAAACAGTTTTACAGCTTCGTAAACAGTAAGCGTAGAACGTCCGCACATCCATCCTCGCTATCATTTTTGAATATGTCGACAAACAATGATCAGGCAATCGCCGATCTTTTTGCACAATTTTTTCAAACTACCTATTCCCAGGAAAGCTACCCAGGTCATATGTATCCATATAGTTTACCAAGGTCGAATGGCATTTTCTGCCCTTTGTTAAATGAAGGCTCCTTACTTCATGAACTTCAATTAGTTAAGCCACTCTATCTATCCATTCTTCTAGCTTTCCCCCCATCTGGAAGGAATCCTTTATAATTCCTCTCCATAAGAAAGGTAGCAAGTCTGACGCTAAAAACTATAGAGGTATATCTAAGTTATCCGCTATTCCTAAAATGTTCGAGAAACTTTTAACTCCGCACTTACAGCATCTCTGCAATTCACTTATATCTCCAGCTCAGCACGGATTTATACGGCGACGATCAACAACCACTAATCTTTTAGAGTTCACCTCCTTTGTAATTAAAGGCTTCCAAAGTAACTTGCAGACGGATGTTATTTACACTGACTTCAGTAAGGCATTCGATTCCGTAAACCATTCTCTTCTTGCACAAAAGCTCAACTTTCTAGGGTTTCCGCCCAATCTGTTGGGATGGATTTCTAGCTACCTGTGTTCTAGGTCTCAAAGGGTCCTTTTCAAAAACTCCTTATCTTTACCTGTTATGGTTACTTCTGGAGTACCACAGGGTAGCCATTTAGGCCCCTTACTTTTCACACTCTTTATTAATGACCTGCCTTCTGTATTAACAAATTCTCGAGTACTTATGTATGCGGATGATGTTAAACTCTG
>NW_023000144.1:0-958 GCF_900245975.1 Drosophila guanche | reverse complement strand
TTCAAAGCTTTACCCAGACGGTAGGCCAAAACCACACAGAGTTTGGATCCATTTTATAGCAGAATCAATCAACTTTTCTGATAATCAAAGTTTTTTGCAACCAGATCTTAGATACTTAAGTTATGTGAAAAAACAAACCGCAACCTCTGAAAAAACCTTAAACTAAAAATTACAAAATTGGCAGTTCTTAAAAAACAAGTTCTGGCATAGAAAATAAATCCAACTTATCCCGAGTTTTTAAAGTAAAAATTTCGAAAAAAAAATCTCACAACAATCCACATTTTCGCATTTCAAAGCTTTTCCGAGACGGTAGGCCAAAACCACACAGAGTTTGGATCCATTTTATAGCAGTATCAATCAACTTTTCAGATAATCAAAGTTTTTTACAACCAAAATTAAGATACTTAAGTTATGTGAAAAAGCAAACCGCAACCTCTGAAAAAACCTTAAACTTAAAAATACTTCCTTAATAAGTTCTTAAAAAACAATTTCTGCCATAGAAAATAAACCCGAGTTTTTAAAATCAAAATTTCGTACAAAATACCTCTAAAAAATCAACATTTTTGCATTTAAAGACTTTACCCAGACGGTAGGCCAAACCCACACAGAGTTTGGATCCATTTTATAGCAGTATCAATCAACTTTTCAGATAATCAAAGTTTTTTGCAACCAAAATTAAGATACTTAAGTTATGTGAAAAAACAAACCGCAACCTCTGAAAAAACCGTAAAATAAAAATTAAATCCTTAATAAGTTCTTAAAAAAACAAGTTCTGCCATAGAAAATAAACCCGACTTTTCCCGAGTTTTTAAAGTAAAAATTTCGTACAAAATACCTCACAAAAATAAACATTTTTGCATTTCAAAGCTTTGCCCAGACGGTAGGCCAAAACCACACAGATTTTGGATCCATTTTATAGCAGTATCAATCAGCTTTTCAGATAACCAAAGTTTTTACA
>NW_023000143.1:0-958 GCF_900245975.1 Drosophila guanche | reverse complement strand
TTTTAACTTTAAAAACTTGGGAAAAGTCGGATTTAGTTTCTATGGCAGAACTTGTTTTTTAGAAACTTATTAAGGAAGTAATTTTTAGTTTGAGGTTTTTTCAGAGGTTGCGGTTTGTTTTTTCACATAACATAAGTATCTTAATTTTGGTTGCAAAAACTTTGATTATCTGAAAAGTTGATTGATACTGCTATAAAATGGATCCAAACTCTGTGTGGTTTTGGCCTACCGTCTGGGTAAAGCTTTGAAATGCAAAAATGTTGATTTTTGTGAGGTATATTTTACGAATTTTCGACTTTAAAAACTCGGGAAAAGTCGGGTTTATTTTCTATGGAAGAACTTGTTTTTTAAGAACTTATTAAGGAAGTAATTTTAAGTGTAAGGTTTTTTCAGAGGTTGCGGTTTGTTTTTTCACATAACTTAAGTATCTTAATTTTGGTTGTAAAAAACGTTGATTATCTGAAAAGTTGATTGCTACTGGTATAAAATGGATCCAAACTCTGTGTGGTTTTGGCCTACCGTCTCGGAAAAGCTTTGAAATGCAAAAATGTGGATTGTTGTGAGATTTTGTTTTTTCGATATTTTTACTTTTTTCAGAAGGTGCGGTTTGATTTCTCACATAACTTAAGTATCCTAATTTTCGTTGTTAAAAATGTTTGATTATCTGAAAAGTTGATTGATAGTGCTATAAAATGGATCCAAACTCTGTGTGGTTTTGGCCTACCGTCTGGGTAAAGCTTTGAAATGCAAAAATGTTGATTGTTGTGAGATTTTTTTTTCCCAAATTTTGACTTTAAGAACTCGGGAAAAGTCGGGTTTATTTTCTATGGCAGAACTTGTTTTTTAGGAACTAGCAATTTTGTAATTTTTAGTTTAATGTTTTTTCAGAGGTTGCGGTTTGTTTTTTCACATAACTTAAGTATCTAAGATCTGGTTGCAAAAAACTTTGATTATCAGA
>NW_023000142.1:0-958 GCF_900245975.1 Drosophila guanche | reverse complement strand
CATTTTTGCATTTTAAAGCTTAACCCAGACGGTAGGCTAAAACCACAAACAGTTTGGATCCATTTTATAGCAGTATCAATCAACTTTTCAGATAATCAAAGTTTTTTACAACCAAAATTAAGATACTTAAGTTATGTGAAAAAACAAAGCGCAACCTCTGAAAAAACCTTAAACTTACAACTACTTCCTTAATAAGTTCCTAAAAAACAAGTTCTGCCATAGAAAATAAAACCGACTTTTCCCGAGTTCTTAAAGTCAAAATTTGGGAAAAAAAAATCTCACAAAAATCAAGATTTTTGCATTTCAAAGCTTTACCCAGACGGTAGGCCAAAATCACACAGAGTTTGGATCCATTTTATAGCAGAATCAATCAACTTTTCTGATAATCAAAGTTTTTTGCATCCAGATCTTAGACACTTAAGTTATGTGAAAAAACAAACCGCAACCTCTGAAAAAAACCTTAAACTAAAAATTACATCCTTAATAAGTTCCTAAAAAAAACAAGTTCTGCCATAGAAAATAAACCCGACTTTTCCCGAGTTTTTAAAGTCAAAATTTGTAAAAAAAAAATCTCATCACAATCATAATTTTTGCATTTCAAAGCTTAACGCAGACGGTAGGCCAAAACCACACAGAGTTTGGATCCATTTTATAGCAGAATCAATCAACTTTTCTAATAATCAAAGTGTTTTGCAACCAGATCTTAGATACTTAAGTTATGTGAAAAAACAAACCGCAACCTCTGAAAAAACCTTAAACTAAAAATTACAAAATTGCTAGTTCCTAAAAAACAAGTTCTGCCATAGAAAATAAACCCGACTTTTCCCGAGTTCTTAAAGTCAAAATTTGGGGGAAAAAAAAAACTCACAACAATCAACATTTTTGCATTTTAAAGCTTTACCCAGACGGTAGGCTAAAACCACACAGAGTTTGGATCCATTTTATAGCAGTATCAATC
>NW_023000141.1:0-958 GCF_900245975.1 Drosophila guanche | reverse complement strand
CAATCAACTTTTCAGATAATCAAAGTTTTTTACAACCAAAATTAAGATACTTAAGTTATGTGAAAAAACAAACAGCAACCTCTGAAAAAACCTTAAACTAAAAATGACATCCTTAATAAGTTCCTAAAAAACAAGTTCTGCCATAGAAAATAAACCCGAGTTCTCCCGAGTTTTTAAAGTCAAAATTTCGAAAAAAAAAAAATCTCACAACAATCAACAATTTTGCATTCCAAAGATTTACCCAGACGGTAGGCCAAAACCACACAGAGTTTGGATCCATTTTATAGCAGAATCAATCAACTTTTCAGATAATCAAAGTTTTTTGCAACCAGATTTAAGATACTTAAGTTATGAAAAAAAACAAAACGCAACCTCTGAAAAAACGTTAAACTAAAAATGACATCCTTAATAAGTTCGTAAAAAACAAGATCTGCCATAGAAAATAAACCCGACTTTTTCCGAGTTTTTAAAGTAAGAATATCGAAAAAAAATCTCACATCAATCAACATTTTTGCATTTCAAATCCTTACCCAGGCGGTAGGCCAACTCCACAAACAGTTTGGATCCATTTTATAGCAGTATCAATCAACTTTTCAGATAATCAAAGTTTTTTACAACCAAAATTAAGATACTTAAGTTATGTGAAAAAACAAACAGAAACCTTGGAAAAAACCTTAAACTAGAAATGACATCCTTAATAGGTTCCTAAAAAACAAGTTCTGCCATAGAAAATAAACCCGAGTTCTCCCGAGTTTTTAGAGTCAAAATTTGGAAAAAAAAAATCTCACAACAATCAACAATTTTGCATTACAAAGCTTTACCCAGACGGTAGGCCAAAACCACACAGAGTTTGGATCCATTTTATAGCAGTATCAATCAACTTTTCAGATAATCAACGTTTTTTTACAACCACAATTAAGATACTTAAGTTATGTGAAAAAACAAACAGCAACCTCTA
>NW_023000140.1:0-958 GCF_900245975.1 Drosophila guanche | reverse complement strand
GTTAGTTCTTTAAAAACAAGTTCTGACATAGAAAATAAAAACGACTTCTCCCGAGTTTTTAAAGTAAAAATTTCGAAAAAAAATCTCACAACAATCCACATTTTTGCATTTCAAAGCTTTACCCAGACGGTAGGCCAAAACCACACAGAGTTTGGATCCATTTTATAGCAGTATCAATCAATTTTTCAGATAATCAAAGATTTTGCAACCAGATCTTAGATACTTAAGTTATGTGAAAAAAACAAACCGCAACCTCTGAAAAAACATAAAACATAAAATTACAAAATTGTTAGTTCTTAAAAAACAAGTTCTGCCATAGAAAATAAACCCGACTTTTCCCGAGTTTTTAAAGTCAAAATTTCGAAAACAAAAAATCTCACAACAATCAAAATTGTTGCATTTCAAAGCTTTACCCAGACGGTAGGCCAAAACCACACACAGTTTGGATCCATTTTATAGCAGTATCAATCAACTTTTCAGATAATCAAAGTTTTTTACAACCAAAATTAAGATACTTAAGTTATGTGAAAAAACAAACCGCAACCTCTGAAAAAGCCTTAAACTTAAAATTACTTCCTTAATAAGTTCTTACACAACAAGTTCTGCCATAGAAAATAAACCCGAGATTTTAAAGTCAAAATTTCGTACAAAATACCTCACAAAAATCAGCATTTTTGCATTTCAAAGCTTTACCCAGACGGTAGGCCAAAACCACACAGAGTTTGGATCCATTTTATAGCAGAATCAATCAACTTTTCAGATAATCAAAGTGTTTTGCAACCAGATCTTAGATACTTAAGTTATGTGAAAAAACAAACCGCAACCTCTGAAAAAACCTCAATCTAAAAATTACAAAATTGCTAGTTCCTAAAAAACAAGTTCTGGCATAGAAAATAAACCCGACTTTTCCCGAGTTTTTAAAGTAAAAATTTCGAAAAAAAAAATCTTACAACAATCC
>NW_023000139.1:0-958 GCF_900245975.1 Drosophila guanche | reverse complement strand
GGATTCAAACTGTTTGTGGTTTTGGCCTACGGTCTCGGAAAAGCTTTGAAATGAAAAAATTTTGATTGTTGTGAGATTTTTTTTTCGAAATTTTGACTTTAAAAACTCGGGAAAAGTCGGTTTTATTTTCTATGGCAGAACTTGTTTTTTAAGAACTAGCAATTTTGTAATTTTTAGTTTAAGGTTTTTTCAGAGGTTTCGGTTTGTTTTTTCACATAACTTAAGTATCTTAACTGTGGTTGTAAAAAACTTTGATTATCTGAAAAGTTGATTGATACTGCCATAAAATGGATCCAAACTCTGAGTGGTTTTGGCCTACCGTCTCGAAAAGCTTTGAAATGCAAAAATGTGGATTGTTGTGAGATTTTTTTTCTTCGAAATTTTGATTTTAAAAACTCGGGAAAAGTTGGTTTTATTTTCTATGGCAGAACTTGTTTTTTAAGAACTAGCAATTTTGTAATTTTTAGTTTAAGGTTTTTTCAGAGGTTTCGGTTTGTTTTTTCACATAAGTTAACTTCTTAACTGTGGTTGTAAAAAACTTTGATTATCTGAAAAGTTGATTGATTCTGCTATAAAATGGATCCAAACTCTGTGTGGTTTTGGCCTACCGTATCGGAAAAGCTTTGAAATGCAAAAATGTGGATTGTTGTGAGATTTTTTTTTTTGCGAATTTTTGACTTTAAAAACTCGGGAAAAGTTGGTTTTATTTTCTATGGCAGAACTTGTTTTTTTAAGAACTAGCAATTTTGTAATTTTTAATTTAAGGTTTTTTCAGAGGTTGTGGTTCGTTTTTTCACATAACTTAAGTATCTTAATTTTGTTTGTAAAAAACTTTGATTATCTGAAAAGTTGATTGATACTGCTATAAAATGGATCTAAACTGAGTGGTTTTGGCCTACCGTCTGGATAAGCCTTTGAAATGCAAAAATGTTAATTGATGTGAGATTTTTTTTTCCGA
>NW_023000138.1:0-959 GCF_900245975.1 Drosophila guanche | reverse complement strand
TTGATAGTTCTTAAAAAACAAGTTCTGCCATAGAAAATAAACCCGACTTTTCCCGAGTTTTTAAAGTCAAAATTTCGAAAAAAAATATCTCACAACAATCCACATTTTTGCATTTCAAAGCTTTACCCAGACGGTAGGCCAAAACCACACAGAGTTTGGATCCATATTATAGCAGAATCAATCAAATTTTCAGATAATCAAAGTTTTTTGCAACCAGATCTAAGATACTTAAGTTATGTGAAAAAACAAACCGCAAAGTCTGAAAAAACCTTAAACTAAAAATTACTTCCTTAATAAGTTCTTAAAAAACAAGTTCTGCCATAGAAAATAAACCCGACTTTTCCTGAGTTTTTAAAGTCAAAAATTCGAAAAAAAAAATCTCACAACAATGCACATTTTTGCATTTCAAAGCTTTACCCAGACGGTAGGCCAAAACCACACAGAGTTTGGATCCATTTTATAGCAGAATCAATCAACTTTTCAGATAATCAAAGTTTTATGCAATCAGATCTAAGATACTTAAGTTATGTGAAAAAACCTCAACCTCTGAAAACCCCTTAAACTCAAAATTACAAAATTGATAGTTCTTAAAAAAACAAGTTCTGCCATAGAAAATAAAGCCGACTTTTTCCGAGTTTTTAAAGTCAAAATTTCGAAAAAAAAATCTCACAACAATCCACATTTTTGCATTTCAAAGCTTTACCCAGACGGTAGGCCAAAACCACACAGAGTTTGGATCCATTTGATAGCAGAATCAATAAACCTTTCAGATAATCAAAGTTTTTTGCAATCAGATCTAAGATACTTAAGTTATGTGAAAAAACCGCAACCTCTGAAAACCCCTTAAACTAAAAATTACTTCCTTAATAAGTTCTTAAAAAACAAGTTCTGCCATAGAAAATAAACCCGGCTTTTCCCGAGTTTTTAAAGTAAAAATTTCGAAAACAAAAAATTTCACA
>NW_023000137.1:0-959 GCF_900245975.1 Drosophila guanche | reverse complement strand
AGGCCAAAACCACACAGAGTTTGGATCCATTTTATAGCAGTATCAATCAACTTTTCAGATAATTAAAGATTTTTACAACCAAAATTAAGATATTTAAGTTATGTGAAAAAACAAAACGCAACCTCTGAAAAAACCTGACACTAAAAATTACATCCTTAATAAGTTCCTAAAAAACAAGTTCTGCCATAGAAAATAAACCTGACTTTTCCGGAGTTTTTAAATTAAGAATATCGAAAAAAAAATCTCACATTAATCAACATTTTTGCATTTCAAATCCTTACCCAGGCGGTAGGCCAAATCCACAAACAGTTTGGATCCATTTTATAGCAGTATCAATCAACTTTTCAGATAATCAAAGTTCTTTACAACCAGGTCTAAGATGGTTAAGTAATGTGAAAAAACAAAACGCAACCTCTGAAAAAACCTTAAACTAAAAATTACGTCCTTAATAAGTTCTTAAAAAACAAGTTCTGCCATAGAAAATAAACCCGAGTTTTTAAAGTCAAAATTTCGTACAAAATACCTCACAAAAATCAACATTTTTGCATTTCAAAGCTTTACCCTGACGGTAAGCCACAACCACACAGAGTTTGGATCCATTTTATAGCAGAAACAATCAACTTTTCAGATAATCAAAGTTTTTTTGCAACCAGATCTAAGATACCTAAGTTATGAAAAAAACAAACCGCAAGCTCTAAAAAAAAAACCTTAAACTAAAAATTACTTCCTTAATAAGTTCTTAAAAAACAAGTTCTGCCAAAGAAAATAAACCCGAGTTTTTAAAGTCAAAATTTCGTACAAAATACCTCACAAAAATCAACATTTTTGCATTTCAAAGCTTTATCCAGACGGTAGGCCAAAACCACACAGTTTGGATCCATTTTATAGCAGTATCAATCAACTTTTCAGATAATCAAAGTTTTTTACAACCAAAATTAAGATACTTAAGTTATGTGAAA
>NW_023000136.1:0-959 GCF_900245975.1 Drosophila guanche | reverse complement strand
GTTTGGATCCATTTTATAGCAGTATCAATAAACTTTTCAGATAATCAAAGTTTTTACAACCAAAATTAGGATACTTAAGTTATGTGAAAAAACAAATCGCTACCTCTGAAAAAACCTTAAACAAAAAATTACTTTCTTAATAAATTCTTAAAAATAAAGTTCTGCCATAGAAAATAAACCCGACTTTTCCCGAGTTTTTCAAGTAACAATTTCGTACAAAATACCTCACAAAAATAAACATTTTTGCATTTCAAAGCCTTGTCCAGACGGTAGGCCAAAACCACACAGATTTTGGATCCATTTTATAGCAGTATCAATCAGCTTTTCAGATAACCAAAGTTTTTACAACATCAATTAAGATACTTAAGTTATGTGAAAAAACAAAGCGCTACTTCTAAAAAACCTTAAACAAAAAGGTACAATCTTTGAAAATACTTAAAAGAAAAGTTCTGCCATGGAAAATAAACCCGATTCTTCCCAAGTTTTTAAAGTCAAAATTTCGTAAAAAAAACCTCGCAAAAATCAACATTTTTGCATTTCAAAGCTTTGCCCAGACGGTAGGCCAAAACCACACAGAGTTTGAATCCACTTTATATCAGTATCAATCAACTTTTTCAGATAATCAGAATTCTTTACAACCAGATCTAAGATACTTAAATTATGTGAAAAGACAAACCGTAACATCTGAAAAAACCTTTTACTTAAAATTACATCCTTAATAAGTTCTTAAAAAACTAGTTCTGCCATAGAAAATAAACCCGACTTTTCCCGAGATTTTAAAGTAAAAATTTCGTACAAAATACCTCACAAAAATAAACATTTTTGCATTTCAAAGCTTTGCCCAGACGGTAGGCCAAAACCACACAGATTTTGGATCCGTTTTATAGCAGTATCAATCAGCTTTTCAGATAACCAAAGTTTTTACAACAAAAATTAAGATACTTAAGTTATGTGAAAAA
>NW_023000135.1:0-959 GCF_900245975.1 Drosophila guanche | reverse complement strand
AAACCCGACTCTTCCCGAGTTTTTAAAGTCAAAATTTCGTACAAAATACCTTACAAAAATCAACATTTTTGCATTCCAAAGCTTTACCCAGACGGTAGGGCAAAACCACACAGAGTTTGGACCCATTTTCTAGCAGTATCAATCAACTTAACAGATAATCAAAGTTCTTTACAACCATATCTAAGATACTTAACTTATGTGGAAAAACAAACCGCAACCTCTGAAAAAACCTTAAACTAAAAATTACATCCTTAATAAGTTCTTAAAAAAACAAGTTCTGCCATAGAAAATAAACCCGACTTTTCCCGAGTTTTTAAAGTCAAAATTTCGTACAAAATACCTCACAACAATCAACAATTCTGCATTTCAAAGCTTTACCCAGACGGTAGGCCAAAACCACACAGAGTTTGGATCCATTTTCTAGCAGTATCAATCAACTTAACAGATAATCAAAGTTCTTTACAACCATATTTAAGATACTTAACTTATGTGGAAAAACAAACGGCAACCTCTGAAAAAACCTTAAACTAAAAATTACATCCTTAATAAGTTCTTAAAAAAACAAGTTCTGCCATAGAAAATAAACAAGACTCTTCCCGAGTTTTTAAAGTCAAAATTTCGTACAAAATACCTCACAAAAATCAACAATTCTGCATTTCAAAGCTTTACCCAGACGGTAGGCCAAAACCACACAGAGTTTGGATCCATTTTATAGCAGTATCAAACAACTTTTCAGATAATCAAAGATTTTTGCAACCAGATCTAAGATACTTAGTTTATGTGAAAAAACAAACTGCAACCTCTGAAAAAACCTGAAACTAAAAATTACATCCTTAATAAGTTCTTAAAAAACAAGTTCTGCCATAGAAAACAAACCCGACTGTTCCCGAGTTCTTAAAGTCCAAATTTCTTAAAAAATACCTCACAAAAATCAACATTTTTGTATTTCAAAGCTTCAC
>NW_023000134.1:0-959 GCF_900245975.1 Drosophila guanche | reverse complement strand
GGTTTTTACAACCAAAATTAAGATACTTAAGTTATGTGAAAAAACGAACCGCAACCTCTGAAAAAACCTTAAACTAAAAATTACAAAATTGCTAGTTCTTAAAAAACAAGTTCTGCCATAGAAAATAAAACCAACTTTTCCCAAGTTTTTAAAGTCAAAATTTCGAAAAAAAAAAATCTCACAACAATCCACATTTTTCATTTCAACGCTTTTCCCAGACGGTAGGCCAAAACCACACAGAGTTTGGATCCACTTTATAGCAGTATCAATCAACTTTTCAGATAATCAAAATTTTTTACAACCAAAATTAAGATACTTAAGTTATGTGAAAAAACAAACAGCAACCTCTGAAAAAACCTTAAACTAAATATTACAAAATTGCTAGTTCTTAAAAAATAAGTTCTGCCATAGAAAATAGAACCAACTTTTCCCGAGTTTTTAAAGTCAAAATTTCGAAAAAAAAAAATCTCACAACAATCCACATTTTTGCATTTCAAAGCTTTTCGAGACGGTAGGCCAAAATCACTCAGAGTTTGGATCCATTTAATAACAGTATCAATCAACTTTTCAGATAATCAAGGGTTTTTACAACCAAAATTAAGATACTTAAGTTATGTGAAAAAACGAACCGCAACCTCTGAAAAAACCTTAAACTAAAAATTACAAAATTGCTAGTTCTTAAAAAACAAGTTCTGCCATAAAAAATAAAACCAACTTTTCCCGAGTTTTTAAAGTCAAAATTTCGAAAAAAAAAAATCTTACAACAATTCACATTTTTGCATTTCAAACCTTTTCCGAGACGGTAGGCCAAAACCACACAGAGTTTGGATCCATTTTATAGCAGAATCAATAAACTTTTCAGATAATCAAAGTTTTTTTGCAACCAGATCTAAGATACTTAAGTTATGAAAAAAAAAACAAACCGCAAGCTCTAAAAAAAACCTTAATCTAAAAATTAC
>NW_023000133.1:0-960 GCF_900245975.1 Drosophila guanche | reverse complement strand
AGTTCTTAAAAAACAAGTTCTGCCATAGAAAATAAACCCGACTGTTCCCGAATTTGCAAAGTCAAAAATTCGAACAAAACACCTTACAAAAATCAACATTTTTGCATTTCAAAGCTTTATCCAGACGGTAGGCCAAAACCACACACAGTTTGGATCCACTTTATAGCAGTATCAAACAGCTATTAGGACAATCAAAGTTTTTTGCAACCAGATCTAAGATACTTAAGCTATGTGAAAAAACAAATCGCTACCTCTCAAAAAACCTTAAACTAAAATTACATCCTTAATAAGTTCCTAAAAAACAAGTTCTGCCATAGAAAATAAACCCGACTTTTCCCGAGTTTGTAAAGTCAAAATGTCGTACAAAATACCTCACAAAAATCAACATTTATGCATTTCAAAGCTTTACCCAAACGGTAGGCCAAAACCACACACAGTATGGATCCATTTTATAGCAGTATCAATCAGGTATTAAGACAATCAAAGTTTTTTGCAACCATCTATAAGATACTTAAGTTATGTGAAAATACAAGCCGCTACTTCTAAAAAAACCTTAAACAAAAAAATACATCCTTAATAAGTTCTTAAAAAACAAGTTCTGCCATAGAAAATACACCCAACTTTTCCCGAATTTGTAAAGTCAAAATGTCGTACAAAATACCTCACAAAAATCAACATTTTTGCATTTCAAAGCTTTACCCAGACGGTAGGCCAAAACCACACACAGTTTTGATCCATTTTATAGCAGTATCAATCAACTGTTCAGATAATCAACGTTTTTTGCAAACAGATCTAAGATACTTAAGCCATGTGAAAAAACAAACAGTAACCTCTGAAAAAACCTTAAACGAAAAATTGCATCCTTATTAAGTTCTTAAAAAACAAGTTCTGACATAGAAAATAAACCCGACTGTTCCCGAATTGGCAAAGTCAAAAATTCGAACAAAATACCTTACAAAA
>NW_023000132.1:0-960 GCF_900245975.1 Drosophila guanche | reverse complement strand
AATTTTTAGTTTAAGGTTTTTTCAGAGGTTGCGGTTTGTTTTTTCACATAACTTAAGTATCTTAATTTTGGTTGTAAAAAACTTTGATTATCTGAAAATTTGATTGATACTGCTATAAAATGGATCCAAACTCTGAGTGGTTTTGACCTACCGTCTCGAAAAGCTTTGAAATGCAAAAATGTGGATTGTTGTGAGATTTGTTTTTCGAAATTTTGACTTTAAAAACTCGGGAAAAGTTGGTTCTATTTTCTATTGCAGAACTTGTTTTTTAAGAACTAGCAATTTTGTAATTTTTAGGTTAAGGTTTTTTTCAGAGGTTGTGGTTTGTTTTTTTACATAACTTAAGTATCTTAATGTTGGATGTAAAAAACTTTGATTATCTGAAAAGTTGATTGATACTGCTATTAAATGGATCCAAACTGTTTGTGGTTTTGGCCTACGGTCTCGGAAAAGCTTTGAAATGCAAAAATGTTGATTGTTGTGAGATTTGTTTTTCGAAATTTCGACTTTAAAAACTCGGGAAAAGTCGGTCTTATTTTCTATGGCAGAACTTGTTTTTTAAGAACTAGCAATTTTGTAATTTTTAGTTTAAGGTTTTTTCAGAGGTTTCGGTTTGTTTTTTCACATAACTTAAGTATCTTAACTGTGGTTGTAAAAAACTTTGATTATCTGAAAAGTTGATATGGATCCAAACTCTGAGTGGTTTTGGCCTACCGTCTCGAAAAGCTTTGAAATGCAAAAATGTGGATTGTTGTGAGATATTTTTTTTCGAAATTTCGACTTTAAAAACTCGGGAAAAGTCGGTTTTATTTTCTATGGCAGAACTTGTTTTTTAAGAACTAGCAATTTTGTAATTTTTAGTTTAAGGTTTTTTCAGAGGTTTCGGTTTGTTTTTTCACATAACTTAAGTATCTTAACTGTGGTTGTAAAAAACTTTGATTATCTGAAAAGTTGATTGAT
>NW_023000131.1:0-960 GCF_900245975.1 Drosophila guanche | reverse complement strand
GTTTGTTTTTTCACACAACTTAAGTATCTTAATTTTGGTTGTAACAAACTTTGATTATCTGAAAAGTTGATTGATACTGCTATAAAATGGATCCAAACTGTTTCTGGTTTTTGTCTACCGTCTCGGAAAAGCTTTGAAATGGAAAAATATTGATTGTTGTGAGATTTTTTATTTTTAATCAGTTTTTTCAGAGGTTGCCGTTTTGTTTTTTCACATAACTTAAGTATCTTAATTTTGGTTGTACAAAACTTTGATTATCTGAAAAGTTGATTGATACTGCTATAAAATGGATACAAACTCTGTGTGGTTTTGGCCTATCGTCTGGGTAAACCTTTGAAATGCAAAAATGTTGATTGTTGTGAGATTTTTTGTTTTCGAAATTTTGACTTTAAAAACTCGGGAAAAGTCGGGTTTATTTTCTATGCCAGAACTTGTTTTTTAAGAACTTATTAGGGAAGTAATTTTAAATTTAAGGTTTTTTCAGAGGTTGCGGTTTGTTTTTTCACATAACTTAAGTATCTTAATTTTCGTTGTAAAAAATCTTGATTATCTGAAAAGTTGATTGATACTGGTATAAAATGGATCCAAAATCTGTGTGGTTTTGGCCTACCGTCCCGGAAAAGCTTTGACATTAAAAAATGTGGAATGTTGTGAGATTTTTTTTTTCGATATTTTTAATTTTTTTCATAAGTTTCGGTTTGTTTTCTCACATAACTTAAGTATCTTAATTTTCGTTGTAAAAAACTTTGATTTTCTGAAAAGTTGATTGATTCTGCCATAAAATTGATCCAAACTCTGTGTGGTTTTGGCCTACCGTCTGGGTAAAGCTTTGAAATGCAAAAATGTTGATTGTTGTGAGATTTTTTTTTTCGAAATTTTGGAAAAGTCGGGTTTATTTTCTATGGCAGAAATTGTTTTTTAAGAACTAACAATTTTGTAATTTTTTGTTTAATGTTTTTT
>NW_023000130.1:0-960 GCF_900245975.1 Drosophila guanche | reverse complement strand
GCTTTGAAAAGCAAAAATGTTGATTTTTGTGATGTATTTTGTACGAAATTTTGACTTTGAAAACTCGGGTTTATTTTCTATGGCAGAACTTGTTTTTTAAGAACTTATTAAGGAAGTTATTTTAAGTTTAAGGTTTTTTCAGAGGTTGCGGTTTGTTTTTTCACATAACTTAAGTATCTTAATTCTGGTTGTAAAAAACTTTGATTATCCGAAAAGTTGATTGATACTGCTATAAAATGGATCCAAACTGTTTGTTGTTTTGGCCTACCGTCTGGGTAAAGGTTTGAAATGCAAAAATGTTGATTGATCTGAGATTTTTTTTTTCGATATTTTTACATTAAAAACTCGGGAAAAGTCGGGTTTATTTTCTATGGCAGAACTTGTTTTTTAGGAACTTATTAAGGATGTAATTTTTAGTTTAAGGTTTTTTCAGAGGTTGCGGTTTGTTTTTTTACATAACTTAAGTATCTTAGATCTGGTTGCAAAAAACTTTGATTATCTGAAAAGTAGATTGATACTGCTATAAAATGGATCCAAACTCTGTGTGGTTTTGGCCTACCGTCTCAGAAAAGCTTTGAAGTGCAAAAATGTGGATTGTTGTGAATTTTTTTTCGAAATTTTCACTTTAAAAACTCGGGAGAAGTCGGTTTTATTTTCTATGCCGGAACTTGTTTTTTAAGAACTAGTATGTTTATAATTTTTAGTTTAAGGTTTTTTTCAGAGGTTGCGGTTTGTTTTTTCACATAACTTAAGTATCTAAGATCTGGTTGCAAAAAACTTTGATTATCAGAAAAGTTGATTGATTCTGCTAAAAAATGGATCCAAACTCTTTGTGGTTTTGGCCTACCGTCTGGGTAAAGCTTCAAAATGCAAAAATGTTGATTTTTGTGAGGTATTTTGTACGAAATTTTGACTTTAAAAACTCGGGTTTTTTTTCTATGGCAGAACTTGTTTTTTAAT
>NW_023000129.1:0-960 GCF_900245975.1 Drosophila guanche | reverse complement strand
TATCTGAAAAGTTGATTGATACTGCTATAAAATGGATCCAAACTCTGTGTGGTTTTGGCCTACCGTTTCGGAAAAGCTTTGAAATGCAAAAATGTGGATTGTTGTGAATTTTTTTTCGAAATTTTCACATTAAAAACTCGGGAGAAGTCGGTTTTATTTTCAATGCCAGAACTTGTTTTTTAAGAACTAGCAATTTTGTAATTTTTAGTTTAAGGTTTTTTCAGAGGTTGCGGTTTGTTTTTTTACAAACCTTAAGTATCTTAGATCTGGTTGCAAAAAACTTTGATTATCTGAAAAGTTGATTGATACTGCTATAAAATGGATCCAAACTCTGTGTGGTTTTGGCCTACCGTCTGGGTAAAGCTTTGAAATACAAAAATGTTGATTTTTGTGAGGTATTTTGTACGAAATTTTGACTTTAAAAACTCGGGTTTTTTTCTATGGCAGAACTTGTTTTTTAAGAACTTATTAAGGAAGTAGCTTTAAGTTTAAGGTTTTTTCAGAGGTTGCGGTTTGTTTTTTCACATAACTTAAGTATCTTAATTTTGGTTGTAAGAAACTTTGATTATCTGAAAAGTTGATTGATACTGCTATAAAATGGATCCAAACTCTGTGTGGTTTTGGCCTACCGTCTGGGTTAAGCTTTGAAATGCAAAAATGTGGATTGATGTGAGATTTTTTTTTCCATATTTTTACTTTAAAAACTCGGGAAAAGTCGGGTTTATTTTCTATGGCAGAACTTGTTGTTTAGGAACTCATTTAGGTTGTAATTTTTAGTTTAAGGTTTTTTTCAGAGGTTGCGGTTTGTTTTTTTACATAACTTAAGTATCTTAGATCTGGTTGCAAAAAACTTTGATTATCTGAAAAGTTGATTGATTCTGTCATAAACTGGATCCAAACTCTTTGTGGTTTTGACCTACCGTCTAAGTAAAGCTTTGAAAAGCAAAAATGTTGATTTTT
>NW_023000128.1:0-960 GCF_900245975.1 Drosophila guanche | reverse complement strand
CCCCCACCACCCCTCACGCAGCTTATATTTGTTTTATACCCGGTACTCGAAGAGTAAATAGGGTATATTGTATTTGTGCACAAAGTTAATGTATGTAACACACAGAAGGAATCGTTTCCGACCCCATTAAGTGTATATATTCTTGATCACCATCAATAGCCGAGTCGATTGAGTCTGTCCGTCTGTCCGTCCGTCTTGTTGAGCACCTGAATCTCAGAGACTATAAAAGCTAGAGCCACCAAATTTTGCATCCAGACTTCTGTATGCTCACACTGTTACAAGTGTATTTAAAAAATGTGCCCCGCCCCATTCCGCCCCCGCAAAAGGGCGAAAACCTCCCAAATCTACAATTTTAAAGATAGAAGAAAAGAGTAAATAGGGTATATTGTATTTGTGCACAAAGTTAATGTATGTAACACACAGAAGGAATCGTTTCCGACCCCATAAAGTGTATATATTCTTGATCACCATCAATAGCCGAGTAGATTGAGTCTGTCCGTCTGTCCGTCCGTCTTGTTGAGCACCTGAATCTCAGAGACTATAAAAGCTAGAGCCACCAAATTTTGCATCCAGACTTCTGTATGCTCACACTGTTACAAGTGTATTTAAAAAGAGCGAAAACCTCGCAAATCTACAATTTTAAATAAAGAAGAAAACTAAAAACGCCATTCTGTAGGGAATGGCCATATCTATCAGATCACCAAATTGGTGTCCGATTGGATCATTATTATAGCCAGAAAGAAGAAATTAATTAGCAGTGGCTAAACCCACACTGTCCTGCAGCTTTTGTTGTTATTTTCACATTCTCTCATTCACACTCTGCTTCACTCGGCCTCTGCTGTCCCTCTGCCTCTGCCGACTTTTAACCACCCCCCCAGATCCCCTCTATCAGATCGCCAAATTGGGATCCGATTGGATCATTATTATAGCCAGAAAGAAGAAATTAATTAGCAGTGGCTA
>NW_023000127.1:0-961 GCF_900245975.1 Drosophila guanche | reverse complement strand
GCGTTTTGTTTTTTCACAAAATTTAAGTATCTTAATTTTGGTTGTAAAAAACTTTAATTATCTGAAAAGCTGATTGATACTGCTATAAAATGGATCCAAACTCTGTGTGGTTTTGGCCTACCGTCTCGGTTAAGCTTTGAAATGCAAAAATGCTTATTGTTGTGAGATTTTTTGTTTTCGAAATTTTTACTTTAAAAATCGAGAAAAGTCGGGTTTATTTTCTATGGCAGAACCTTTTTTTTAAGAACTTATTAAGGAAGTAATTTTTAGTTTAAAGTTTTTTTTAGAGGTTGCGGTTTGTTTTTTTTCATAACTTAAGTATCTTAACTGTGGTTGTAAAAAACTTTGATTATCTGAAAAGTTGATTGATACTGCTATAAAATGGATCCAAACTCTGAGTGGTTTTGGCCTACCGTCTCGGAAAAGCTTTGAAATGCAAAAATGTGGATTGTTGTGAGATTTTTTTTTCCAAATTTTGACTTTAAAAACTCGGGAAAAGTCGGGTTTATTTTCTATGGCAGAATTTGTTTTTTAGGAACTTATTAAGGATGTCATTTTTAGTTTAAGGTTTTTTCAGAGGTTGCTGTTTGTTTTTTCACATAACTTAAGTATCTTAATTTTGGTTGTAAAAAACTTTGATTATCTGAAAAGTTGATTGATACTGCTATAATATGGATCAAAACTCTGTGTGGTTTTGGCCTACCGTCTGGGTAAAGCTTTGAAATGCAAACATGTTGATTTTTGTGAGGTATTTTTTACGACATTTTGACTTTAAAAATTCGGGAAAAGTCGGGTTTATTTTCTATGGAAGAACTTTTCTCTTAAAAATTGTCAAGGTTTGTTACTTTTTTGTTTAAGGTTTTTTAGAAGTAGCGGTTTGTTTTTTCACATAACTTAACCATCTTAGACCTGGTTGTAAAGAACTTTGATTACTTTGATTTTTCATAGATTGCGGTTTGTT
>NW_023000126.1:0-961 GCF_900245975.1 Drosophila guanche | reverse complement strand
TCCCTCGAATGAGCAGCGCTAGTAATCTTCGTAACCATAGTTACAGGCCACGCCCATCTAGTGCTCGTGCGAATTTCACAGACCTTCCTAGTGAATCTCCTGATAAGATCTCAAATATCATTTCCAAGTGGCGTATAAAATTCAGTGGATCTTCCAAATATATTCCCATCGAAGATTTTATTTATAGAGTGAATTGTCTACCAATAATTGTTTAAATGGAAACTTTACCTTACTGGCGCAGTTCGCTAGTCTCTTATTTACTGATTCAGCCTTGTCATTTTACTGGCGTGTTCATAGGACCACGAATAACCTTGACTGGTATGAGTTATGCAGCCGGTTGCAAGAGAGATACCAGGATCAACGTTCGGATCGAGAGATCAAAGCAGCCATGCGTAGGCGTAAACAGGGTAGTAATGAAAGCTTTGACGATTTTCTAGATGCGATTCTATCTATCGCAGACTCTTTACGAGAGCCTATGCGGGACGGTGACGTCACCATAGAGGTTCGCGAGAATTTAAAGTCGGAACTGAAGCTCGACTTGCTTCATATCGAAACTCCAGATTTGGCAACCTTACGCAAGGAGTGTCACAAGCACGAGGAATTCTTTCGAAATCTGAAGTCAAATCATTTTTCGCGACACGAAGTAGTGAATAGCAAGAGGTTTGTGAACTCCATTAGCCATGACGAAGAAGCTGATGATAATTCCGAAAAAGAAGGGGACTCCCTTGACGAAGTTTATGCACTCCGATCTTCCGAAATTATTAAATGCTGGAATTGCGAAGAACAGGGCCACAAATACCAGGAATGCCTAAAACCTCGTCGTATTTTCTGTTATGGTTGTGGTGTACCTGATACGTACAAGCCCAACTGTGCAAGGTGTAAATCGACTACGGAAAACGTGTCCCAGGATGTCCGTCGGTCAACAAGACGCGACATCCGACGTTAGTCTCGGATGTTCAAC
>NW_023000125.1:0-961 GCF_900245975.1 Drosophila guanche | reverse complement strand
ACAACAATCAACAATTTTGCATATCAAAGCTTTACCCAGACGGTAGGCCAAACCCACACAGAGTTTGGATCCATTTTATAGCCGTATCAATCAACATTTCAGATAATCAACGTTTTTTACAACCAAAATTAAGATACTTAAGTTATGTGAAAAAACAAACCGCAACCTCTGAAAAAACCTTAAACTAAAAATAACATCCTTAATGAATTCTTAAAAATCAAGTTCTGCCATAGAAAATAAACCCGACTTCTCCCGATTTTTTAAAGTCAAGATTTCTAGAAAAAAAAATCTCACTACAATCAACATTTTGTCATATCAAAGCTTTACCCAGACGGTAGGCCAAAACCACACAGAGTTTGGATCCATTTTGTAGCAGTATCAATCAACTTTTCAGATAATCAAAGTTTTTTACAACCAAAATTAAGATACTTAAGTTATGTGAAAAAACAAACCGCAACATCTGGAAAAACCTTAAAATAAAAATAACATCCTTAATAAATTCTTAAAAACAAGTTCTGCCATAGAAAATAAAAACGACTCTTCCCGAGTTTTTAAAGTCAAGATTTCGAGAAAAAAAAATCTCACAACAATCAACATTTTGTTTTTCAAAGGTTTACTCAGATGGTAGGCCGAAACCACACAGATTTTGGATCCATTTTATAGCAGTATCAATCAACTTTTCAGATAATCAAAGTTTTTTACATCCAAAATTAAGATACTTAAGTTATGTGTAAAAACAAAACGCAACCTCTGAAAAAACCTTAAACTAAAAATAACGTCCTTAATAAATTCTTAAAAAACAAGTTCTGCCATAGAAAATAAACCCGACTCTTCCCGAGTTTTTAAAGTCAAGATTTCGAGAAAAGAAAATCTCATAACAATCAACATTTTTGCATATCAAAGCTTTACCCAGACGGTAGGCCAAAACCACACACAGTTTGGATCCACTTTAAGGCAGTAT
>NW_023000124.1:0-961 GCF_900245975.1 Drosophila guanche | reverse complement strand
TTAATAACTTCCTAAAAAAACAAGTTCTGCCATAGAAAATAAACCCGACTTTTCCCGAGTTTTTAAAGTCAAAAATTCGTAAAAAATACCTCACAAAAATCCATATTTGTGCATTTCAAAGCTTTACCCAGACGTAGGCCAAAACCACACAGAGTTTGGATCCATTTTATAGCAGAATCAATCAACTTTTCAGATAATCAAAGTTTTTTGCAACCAGATCCTAGATACTTAAAAATTACAAAATTGTTAGTTCTTAAAAAACAATTTCTGCCATAGAAAATAAACCCGACTTTTCCCGAGTTTTTAAAGTCAAAATTTCGAAAAAAAAAATCTCACAACAATCAACATTTTTGCATTTCAAAGCTTTTCCGAGACGGTAGGTCAAAACCACAGTTTGGATCCATTTTATAGCAGTATCAATCAACTTTTCAGATAATCAAGATTTTTTACAACGAAAATTAAGATACTTAAATTATGTGAAAAAACAAACCGCAACCTCTGAAAAAACCTTAAACTTAAAATTACTTCCTTAATAAGTTTTTAAAAAAACAAGTTCTGGCATAGAAAATAAACCCAAGTTTTTAAAGTACAAATTTCGAAAAAAAAAAATCTCACAACAATCAACATTTTTGCATTTCAAAGCTCTACCCAGACGGTAGGCCAAAACCACACAGAGTTTGGATCCATTTTATAGCAGAATCAATCAACTTTTCAGATAATCAAAGTTTTTTGCATCCAGATCCTAGATACTTAAGTTATGTGAAAAAAAACCGCAACCTCTGAAAAAACATTAAACAAAAAATTACAAAATTGTTAGTTCTTAAAAAACAATTTCTGCCATAGAAAATAAACCCGACTTTTCCGAAATTTCGAAAACAAAAAATCTCACAACAATCAACATTTTTGCATTTCAAAGCTTTACCCAGACGGTAGGCCAAAACCACACAGAGTTTGGATCAAT
>NW_023000123.1:0-962 GCF_900245975.1 Drosophila guanche | reverse complement strand
CGCAAGAGAGACAGGCAAAGAGACTCACAGATATACAGCAACAGACACAGCAGGCAGAGGGACAGGCAGAGAGACTGTCAGAGAGACAGCAAGCAGAGGGACAGGCAGAGAGGGAGGCAAAGAGACAGACAGAGGCACAGGAAGAGAAACAGCAGGCAGAGAGACAGGCAAAGAGACAGACAGAGGGACAGGAAGAGAGTCAGGAGGCAGAGAGACAGGCAGAGAGTCAGGCGCAGCGACAGACAGAGACACAGGAAGAGAGACAGGAGGCAGAGGGACAGGCAGAGAGAAAGGCAGAGAGACAGGAGGCAGAAAAACAGGCACAGAGTCAGGCGCAGAGACAGACAGAGACACAGGAAGAGAGACATCAGGTAGAGGGACAGGCAGAGAGAGAGGCAAAGAGACAGACAGAGTCACAGGAAGAGAGACATCAGGCAGAGAGACACAGGAAGAGAGACAGAAGGCAGAGAGACAGGAGGCAGAGACAGCAGGCAGAGAGACAGGCAAAGAGACAGGAAGAGGCACAGGAAGAGAGACAGCACGCAGAGAGACAGGCAAAGAGACAGACAGAGAGACAGGAAGAGAGACAGGAGGCAGAGAGCCAGGCAGAGAGACAGCAAGAGAGACAGTAAGAGAGACAGCAAGCAGAGGGACAGGCAGAGAGGGAGGCAAAGAGACAGGGAAAGAGACAGACAGAGATACAGGAAGAGAGACAGCAGGCAGAGAGACAGGCAGAAAAACACAGGAAGAGAGACAGCAGGCAGAGAGACAGGTAGAGAGACAGGAAGAGAGACAGAAGGCAGAGAGACACAGGAAGAGAGACAGCAAGCAGAGGGACAGGCAGAGAGGGAGGCAAATAGACAGACAGAGGCACAGGAAGAGAGACAGCAGGCAGAGAGACAGGCAAAGAGACAGGCAGAGGCACAGGAAGAGAGACAGCAGGCAGAGAGACAGGCAAAGAG
>NW_023000122.1:0-962 GCF_900245975.1 Drosophila guanche | reverse complement strand
TTTTTTCAGAGGTTGCGGTTTGTATTTTCATATAACTTAAGTTTCTTAATTTTGGTTGTAAAAAACTTTGATTATCTGAATAGTTGATTGATACTGCTATAAAATGGATCCAAACTCTGTGTGGTTTTGGCCTACCGTCTGGGTAAAGCTTTGAAATGCAAAAATGTTGATTGTTGTGAGAATTTTTGTTTTCGAAATTTTTACTTTAAAAACTCGGGAAAAGTCGGGTTTATTTTCTATGGCAGAACTTGTTTTTTAAGAACTTATTAAGAAAGCAATTTTTAGTTTAAGGTTTTTTCAGAGGTTGCGGTTTGTTTTCTCAAATAACTTAAGTATCTTAATTTTGGTTGTAAAAAACTTTGATTATCTGAAAAGTTGATTGATCCTGCTATAAAATGGATCCAAACTCTGTGTGGTTTTGGCCTACCGTCTGGGTAAAGCTTTGAAATGCAAAAATGTGGATTGTTGTGAGATTTTTTTTTTTCGAATTTTTGACTTTAAAAACTCGGGAAAAGTCGGGTTTATTTTCTATGGCAGAACTTGTTTTTGAAGAACTATCAATTTTGTAATTTTTAGTTCAAGGAGTTTTCAGAGGTTGCGGTTTTTTCACATAACTTAAGTATCTTAAATCTGATTGCAAGAAACTTTGATTATCTGAAAAGTTGATTGATTCTGCTATAAAATGGATCCAAACTCTGTGTGGTTTTGGCCTACCGTCTGGGTAAAGCTTTGAAATGCAAAAATGTAGATTGTTGTGAGATTTTTTTTTTTTTCGAATTTTTGACTTTAAAAACTCGGGAAAAGTCGGGTTTATTTTCTATGGCAGAACTTGTTTTTTAAGAACTTATTAAGGAAGTAACTTTTAGTTTAAGGTTTTTTCAGAGGTTGCGGTTTGTATTTTCATATAACTTAAGTTTCTTAATTTTGGTTGTAAAAAACTTTGATTATCTGAATAGTTGATT
>NW_023000121.1:0-962 GCF_900245975.1 Drosophila guanche | reverse complement strand
CGGTTTGTTTTTTTTTTCATAACATAAGTATCTTAGATCTGGTTGCAAAAAAACTTTGATTATCTGAAAAGTTGATTGATTCTGCTATAAAATGGATCCAAACTCTGTGTGCTTTTGGCCTACCGTCTCGGAAAAGCTTTGAAATGCAAAAGTGTGGATTGTTGTGAGATTTTTTTTTTGCGAATTTTTGACTTTAAAAACTTGGGAAAAATTTGGTTTTATTTTCTATGGCAGAACTTGTTTTTTAAGAACTAGCAATTTTGTAATTTTTAGTTCAAGGTTTTTTCAGAGGTTGCGGTTCGTTTTTTCACATAACTTAAGTATCTTAATTTTGGATGTAAAAAACTTTGATTATCTGAAAAGTTGATTGATACTGCTATTAAATGGATCTAAACTGTTTGTGGTTTTGGCCTACCGTCTCGGAAAAGCTTTGAAATGCAAAAATGTGGATTGTTGTGAGATTTTTTTTTTTCGTAATTTTGACTTTAAAAACTTGGGAAAAGCTGGTTTTATTTTCTATGGCAGAACTTGTTTTTTAAGAACTAGCAATTTTGTAATTTTTAGTTTAAGGGTTTTTTTCAGAGGTTGCGGTTCGATTTTTCACATAACTTAAGTATCTTAATTTTGGATGTAAAAAACTGATTATCTGAAAAGTTGATTGATACTGCTATTAAATGGATTCAAACTGTTTGTGGTTTTGGCCTACGGTTTCGGAAAAGCTTTGAAATGCAAAAATGTTGATTGTTGTGAGATTTTTTTTTTCTTCGAAATTTTTACTTTAAAAACTCGGGAAAAGTCGGTTTTATTTTCTATGGCAGAACTTGTTTTTTAAGAACTAGCAATTTTGTAATTTTTAGTTTAAGGTTTTTTCAGAGGTTTCGGTTTGTTTTTTCACATAACTTAAGTATCTTAACTGTGGTTGTAAAAAACTTTGATTATCTGAAAAGTTGATTGATACTGCT
>NW_023000120.1:0-962 GCF_900245975.1 Drosophila guanche | reverse complement strand
CAGTATCAATCAACTTTTCAGATAATCAAAGTTTTTTACAACCAAAATTAGGATACTTAAGTTATGTGAGAAAACAAACCGCAACCTCTGAAAAAACTGATTTAAAAAAAAAAAAATTTCACAACAATCAACATTTTTGCATTTCAAAGCTTTTCCGAGACGGTAGACCAAAACCACAAACAGTTTGGATCCATTTTAAAGATGTATCAATCAACTTTAAAGATAATCATAATTTTTTACAACCAAAATTAAGATACTTAAGTTATGTGAAAAAACAAACCGCAATCTCTGAAAAAACTTTAAACTTAAAATTACTTTCTTAATAAAATCTTAAAAAACAAATTCTGGCATAGAAAATAAACCCGACTTTTCCCGAGTTTGTAAAATAAAAATTTCGAAAACAAAAAAATCTCACAACAATCAACATATTTGCATTTCAAAGCTTTACCCAGACGGTAGGCCAAAACCACAAACAGCACCACAACAGTTTGGATCCATTTTATAGCAGAATCAATCAACTTTTCAGATAATCAAAGTTTTTTGCAACCAGATCCTAGATACTTAAGTTATGTGAAAAAAAACCGCAACCTCTAAAAAAACATTAAACAAAAAATTACAAAATTGTTAGTTCTTAAAAAACAATTTCTGCCATAAAAAATAAACCCGACTTTTCCCTAGTTTTTAAAGTCAAAATATCGAAAAAAAAAATCTCACAACAATCAACATTTTTGCATTTCAAAGCTTTTCCGAGACGGTAGGTCATAACCACAAACAGTTTGGATCCATTTTATAGCAGTATCAATCAACTTTTCTGATAATCAAGATTTTTTACAACGAAAATTAAGATACTTAAATTATGTGAAAAAACAAACCGCAACCTCTGAAAAAACCTTAAACTTAAAATTACTTCCTTAATAAGTTTTTAAAAAAACAAGTTCTGGCATAGAAAATAAACCCGAGTT
>NW_023000119.1:0-962 GCF_900245975.1 Drosophila guanche | reverse complement strand
AAAAATGACATCTTTAATAAGTTCCTAAAAAAAAGTTCTGCCATAAAAAATAAACCCGACTGTTCCCGAGTTTTTAAAGTCAATATTTCGACAATAAAAATCTCACAACAACCAACATTTTTGCATTTCAAAGCTTTACCCAGACGGTAGGCCA
This sequence comes from Drosophila guanche, assembly GCF_900245975.1. Taxonomy (NCBI): domain Eukaryota; kingdom Metazoa; phylum Arthropoda; class Insecta; order Diptera; family Drosophilidae; genus Drosophila; species Drosophila guanche. The sequence goes on along the minus strand of NW_023000119.1, from coordinate 808 downwards.
AAACCACACACAGTTTGGATCCATTTTATAGCAGTATCAATAAAATTTTCAGATAATCAAAGCTTTTTGCAACCAAATCTAAGTTACTTAAGTTATGTGAAAAAACAGACCGCTACTTCTAGAGAAACCTTAAACTAAAACAAACATCCTTAATAAGTTCCTAAAAATCAAGTTCTGCCATAGGAAATAAACCCGACTTTTCTCGAGTTTCTAAAGTCAACATTTCGACAATAAAAATCTCACAACAAAAAACATTTTTGCATTTCAAAGCTTTACCCAGACGGTAGGCGAAATCCACACACAGTTTGTATCAATTTTTTAGCAGTATCAATAAACTTTTCAGATAATCAAAGTTTTTTGCAACCAGATCTAAGATACTTAAGTTATGTGAAAAAACAAACCGCTACTTCTAAAAAAACTTTAAACTAAAAATTACATCTTTAATAAGTTTCTAAAAAAAAGTTCTGCAATAGAAAATAAGCCCGAATGTTCCCGAGTTTTTAAAGTCAATATTTCGACAATAAAAATCTCACAACAATCAACATTTTTGCATTTCAAAGCTTTAACTAGACGGTAGGCCAAAACCACACAGAGTTTGGATCCATTTTTTAGCAGTTTTAATAAACTTTTCAGATAATCAAAGTTTTTTGCAACCAGATCTAAGATACTTAAGTTATGTGAAAAAACAGACCGCAACCTCTGAAAAAACCCTTAACTAAAAATTACATGTTTAATAAGTTCCTAAAAAAAAGTTCTGCAATAGAAAATAAGCCCGAATGTTCCCGAGTTTTTAAAGTCAATATTTCGA
>NW_023000118.1:0-962 GCF_900245975.1 Drosophila guanche | reverse complement strand
AAAAAAAAAAAAAAATCTCACAACAATCAAAAATTTTGCATTACACAGATTTACCCAGACGGTAGGCTAAAACCACACAGAGTTTGGATCCATTTTATAGCAGTATCAATCAACTTTTCAGATAATTAAAGTTTTTTACAACCAAAAGTAAGATATTTAAGTTATGTGAAAAAACAAAACGCAACCTCTGAAAAAACCTCTTCAACTAAAAATTACAAAATTGCTAGTTCTTAAAAAAGAAGTTCTGCCATAGAAAATAAAAACAACTTTTCCCGAGTTTTTAAAGACAAAATTTCGAAAGAAAAAAAATCTCACAACAATCAACATTTTTGCAGTTCAAAGCTTTTCCGAGACGGTGTGCCAAAACCACACAGAGTTTGGATCCACTTTATAGCAGTATCAATCAACTTTTCAGATAATCAAAGTTTTTTACAACCAAAATTAAGATACTTAAGTTATGTGAAAAAACAAACCACAACCTCTGAAAAAACCTTAACCTTAAAATTCCAAAATTACTAGTTCTTAAAAAACAAGTTCTGCCATAGTAAATAAAACCGACTTTTCCCGAGTTTTTAAAGTCAAAATTTCGAGAAAAAAAATCTAACAAAAATCAACATTTTTGCTTAAGATACTTAAGTTATGTGAAAAAACAAACCACAACCTCTGAAAAAACCTTAAACTAAAAATTACAAAATTGCTAGTTCTTAAAAAACAAGTTCTGCCATAGAAAATAAAACCAACTTTTCCCGAGGTTTTAAAGTCAAAATTTCGAAAAAAAAAAAAATCTCACAACAATCAACATTTTTGCATTTCAAAGCTTTTCCGAGACGGTAGACCAAAACCACACAGAGTTTGGATCCACTTTATAGCAGTATCAATCAACTTTTCAGATAATCAAAGTTTTTTACAACCAAAATTAAGATACTTAAGTTATGTAAAAAAACAAACCACAACCTCTGAAA
>NW_023000117.1:0-962 GCF_900245975.1 Drosophila guanche | reverse complement strand
ATGTGTGATTTTTTTTTTCGATATTTTTACTTTAAAAACTCGGGAAAAGTCGGGTTTATTTTCTATGGCAGAACTTGTTTTTTTAGGAACTTATTAAGGATGTAATTTTTAGTTTAAGGTTTTTCAGAGGTTGCGGTTTGCTTTTTCACATAACTTAAGTATCTTAATTTTGGTTGTAAAAAACTTTGATTATCTGAAAAGCTGATTGATACTGCTATAAAATGGATCCAAACTCTGTGTGGTTTTGGCCTACCCTCTCGGAAAAGCTTTGAAATGCAAAAATGTTGATTGATGTAAGATTTTTCTTTCGATTTTTTTACTTTAAAAACTCGGGAAAAGTTTATGGCAGAACTTGTTTTTTAGGAACTTATTAAGGACGTAAGTTTTAGTTTAAGGTTTTTTCAGAGGTTGCGGTTTGTTTTCTTACATAACTTAAGTATCTTAATTTTCGAATAAAAAAATCTTTGATTATCTGAAAAGTTGTTTGATACTGCTATAAAATGGATCCAAACTGTTTGTGGTTTTGGCCTACCGTCTGGGTAAAGCTTTGAAATGCAAAAATGTAGATTTTTGTGATGTATTTTGTACGAAATTTTGACTTTGAAAACTCGGGTTTATTTTCTATGGCAGAACTTGTTTTTTAAGAACTTATTAAGGAAGTAATTTTAAGTTTAAGGTTTTTTCAGAGGTTGCGGTTTGTTTTTTCACATAACTTAAGTATCTTAGATGTGGTTGTAAAAAATGTTGATTATCTGAAAAGTTGATTGATTCTGTCATAAAATGGATCCAAACTCTGTGTGGTTTTGGCCTACCGTCTAAGTAAAGCTTTGAAATGCAAAAATGTTGATTTTTGTGATGTATTTTGTACGAAATTTTGACTTTGAAAACTCGGGTTTATTTTCTATGGCAGAACTTGTTTTTTAAGAACTTATTAAGGAAGTAATTTTAAGTTTAAGGTTTTT
>NW_023000116.1:0-962 GCF_900245975.1 Drosophila guanche | reverse complement strand
TTCAGAGGTTGCGGTTTGTTTTTTTACATAACTTAAGCATCTTAGATCTGGTTGCAAACAACTTTGATTATCTGAAAAGTTGATTGATACTGCTATAAAATGGATCCAAACTGTTTGTGGTTTTGGCCTACCATCTCGGAAAAGCTTTGAAATGCAAAATAATTGATTTTTGTGAGGTATATTGTACGAAATTTTGACTTTAAAAACTCGGGAAAAGTCGGGTTTATTTTCTATGGCAGAACTTGTTTTTTTAGGAACTTATTTAGGATGTAATTTTTAGTTTAAGGTTTTTTCAGAGGTTGCGGTTTGTTTTTTCCCATAACTTAGGTATCCTAATTTTGATTGTAAAAAACTTTAATTATCTGAAAAGTTGATTGATACTGCTATAAAATGGATCCAAACTGTGTGGTTTTGGCTTACCGTCTGGGCAAAGCTTTGAAATGCAAAAATGTTTATTGATGTGAAATTATTTTTTCGATATTTTTACTTTAAAAACTCGGGAAAAGTCGGGTTTATTTTCTATAGCAGAACTTGTTTTTTATGAACTTATTAGGGATGTAATTTTTAGTTTAAGGTTTTTTCAGAGGTTGCGGTTTGTTTTTTTACATAACTTAAGCATCTTAGATCTGGTTGCAAACAACTTTGATTATCTGAAAAGTTGATTGATACTGCTATAAAATGGATCCAAACTATGTGTGGTTTTGGCCTACCGTCTGGGTAAAGCTTTGAAATGCAAAAATGTTGAGTGTTGTGAGATTTTTTGTTTTCGAAATTTTTACTTTAAAAACTCGGGTTTATTTTCTATGGCAGAACTTGTTTTTTAAGAACTTATTAAGGAAGTAATTTGTGGTTTAATGTGTTTTCAGAGGTTTCGGTTTGTTTTTTCACATAACTTAAGTATCTTAGATCTGGTTGCAAAAAACTTTGATTATCTGAAAAGTTGATTGATTCTGCTATAAAAT
>NW_023000115.1:0-962 GCF_900245975.1 Drosophila guanche | reverse complement strand
AGATAATCAAAGTTTTTTACAACCACAATTAAGATACTTAAGTTATGTGAAAAAACAAACCGCAGCCTCTGAAAAAACCTTAAACTAAAAATTAAAAAATTGCTATTTCTTAAAAAACAAGATCTGCCATAGAAAATAAAAGCGACTTTTCAAGTAAGCAAAGTTTTCTACAACCAAAATTAAGATACTTAAGTTATGTAAAAAAACAAACCGCAACCTCTGAAAAAACATGAAACCTAAAATTACTTCCTTAATAAGTTCTTAAAAAACAAGTTATGCCATAGAAAATAAACCCGACTTTTCCCGAGTTTTTAAAGTCAAAATTTGAAAAAAAAAATCTCACAACAATCAACAATTTTGCATTACAAAGCTTTACCTAGACGGTAAAACCACACAGAGTTTGGATCCATTTTATAGCAGAATCAATCAACTTTTCAGATAATCAAAGTTTTTTGCAACCAAAATTAAGATAAACAAACCGCAACCTCTGAAAAAATCTCACAACAATCAACAATTTTGCATTACAAAGCTTTACCTAGACGGTAGGCCAAAACCACACAGAGTTTGGATCCATTTTATAGCAGTATCCATCAACTTTTCAGATAATCAAAGTTTTTTTAACACCACAATTAAGATACTTAAGTTATGTGAAAAAACAAACCGCAACCTCTGAGAAAACCTTAAACTACAATTTACAAAATTGCTAGTTCTTAAAAAATAAGATCTGCCATAGAAAATAAAAGTTTCCCGAGTTTTTAAAGTGAAAATTTCGAAAAAAAAAAAATATCACAACAATCAACATTTTTGCATGTCAAATCCTTACCCAGGCGGTACGCCAAAACCACACAGAGTTTGGATCCATTTTATAGAAGTATCAATCAAATTTTCAGATAATGAAAGTTTTTTACAACCACAATTAAGAAACTTAAGTTATGTGAAAAAACAAACCGCAACCTCTGAAA
>NW_023000114.1:0-963 GCF_900245975.1 Drosophila guanche | reverse complement strand
AGAGTTTGGATCCATTTTATAGCAGAATCGATCAACTTTTTAGATAATCAAAGTTTTTTGCAATCAGATCTAAGATACTTAAGTTATGTAAAAAAAACAAACCGCAACCTCTGAAAAAACCTTAAACTAAAAATAACTTCCTTAATAAGTTCTTAAAAAACATGTTCTGCCACAGAAATTAAACCCGACTTTTCCCGAGTTTTTAAAGTCAAAAATTCGTAAAAAATACCTCACAAAAATCAACATTTTTGCATTTCAAAGCTTTACCCAAAACCACACAGAGTTTGGATCCATTTTATAGCAGTCTTAATCAACTTTTCAGATAATCAAAGTTTTTTGCAACCAGATCTAAGATACTTAAGTTATGTAAAAAAAAACAAACCGCATCCTCTGAAAAAACCTTAAACTAAAAATTTCTTCCTTAATAAGTTCTTAAAAAATAAGTTCTGCCACAGAAATTAAACCCGACTTTTCCCGAGTTTTTAAAGTCAAAAATTCGTACAAAATACCTCAGAAAAATAAACATTTTTGCATTTCAAAGATTTACCCAGATGGTAGGCCAAAACCACACAGAATTTGGATCCATTTTATAGCAGTATCAATCAACTTTTCAGATAATCAAAGTTTTTCACAACCAAAATTAAAATACTTAAGATATGTGAAAAAACAAACCGCAACCTCTGAAAAAACTGATTAAAAAAAAAAAATCTCACAACAATCAACATTTTTGCATTTCAAAGCTTTACCCAGACGGTAGGCCAAAACCACATAGAGTTTGGATTCATTTTATAGCAGTATCAATCAACTTTTCAGATAATCAAAGTTTTTTACAACCAGAATTAAGATACTTAAGTTATGTGAAAAAACAAACCGCAACCTCTGAAAAAGCCGTAAACTAAAAGTTATATCCTTAATAAGTTCTTAAAAAACAAGTTCTGCCATAGAAAATAAACCCGACTTTTC
>NW_023000113.1:0-963 GCF_900245975.1 Drosophila guanche | reverse complement strand
AAAAAACAAACCACAACCTCTGAAAAAACCTTAATCTAAAAATTACAAAATTACTAGTTCTTAAAAAACAAGTTCTGCCATAGAAAATAAAACCGACTTTTCCCGAGTTTTTAAAGTCAAAATTTCGAAAAAAAAAATTTCACAACAATCAACATTTTTGCATTTCAAAGCTTTTCCGAGACCGTAGGCCAAAACCACACAGAGTTTGGATCCATTTTATAGCAGAATCAATAAACTTTTCAGATAATCAAAGTTTTTTTGCAACCAGATCTAAGATACTTAAGTTATGAACAAAAAATAACCGCAAGCTCTAAAAAAAACCTTAGACTAAAAATTACTTCCTTAAAAGGTTCTTAAAAGAAAAGTTCTTCCATAGAAGAAAGTAAAGTAAAAATTTCGAAAACAAAAAATCTCACAACAATAAGCATTTTTGCATTTCAAAGCTTAACCGAGACGGTAGGCCAAAACCACACAGAGTTTGGATCCATTTTATAGCAGTATCAATCAACTTTTCAGATAATTAAAGTTTTTTACAACCAAAATTAAGATATTTAACTTATGTAAAAAAACAAACCGCAACCTCTGAAAAAACCTTAAACTTAAAATTACTTTCTTAATAAGTTCCTAAAAAACAAGTTCTGCCATAGAAAATAAACCCGAGTTTTTAAAGTCAAAATTTCATCCAAATACCTCACAAAAATGAACATTTTTGCATTTTAAAGCTTTACCGAGACGGTAGGCCAAACCCACACAGAGTTTGGATCCATTTTATAGCAGAATCAATCAACTTTTCAGATAATCAAAGTTTTTTACAACCAAAATTAAGATACTTAAGTTATGTGAAAAACCAACCGCAACATCTGAAAAAACCTTAAACTAAAAATTACAAAATTACAAGTTCTTAAAAAACAAGTTCTGCCATAGAAAATAAAACCGACTTTTCCCGAGTTTTTAAAGTCAAAA
>NW_023000112.1:0-963 GCF_900245975.1 Drosophila guanche | reverse complement strand
ATAGAAAATAAAACCGACTTTTCCCGAGTTTTTAAAGGCAAAATTTCGAGAAAAAAAAATCTCACAAAAATCAACTTTTTTGCATTTCAAAGCTTTTCCGAGACGGTAGGCTAAAACCACAAAAAGTTTGGATCCATTTAATAGCAGTATCAATCAACTTTTCAGATAATCAAGGGTTTTTACAACCAAAATTAAGATATTTAACTTATGTGACAAAACAAACCGCAACCTCTGAAAAAACCTTAAACTTAAAATTACTTTCTTAATAAGTTCCTAAAAAACAAGATCTGCCATAGAAAATAAACCCGAGTTTTTAAAGTCAAAATTTCGTCCAAATACCTCACAAAAATGAACGTTTTTGCATTTTAAAGCTTTACCGAGACGGTAGGCCAAACCCACACAGAGTTTGGATCCATTTTATAGCAGAATCAATCAACTTTTCAGATAATCAAAGTTTTTTACAACCAAAATTCAGATACTTAAGTTATGTGAAAAACCAACCGCAACATCTGAAAAAACCTTAAACTAAAAATTACAAAATTACAAGTTCTTAAAAAACAAGTTCTGCCATAGAAAATAAAACCGACTTTTCCCGAGTTTTTAAAGTCAATATTTCAAAGAAAAAAAAAATCTCACAATAATCAACATTTTTGCATTTCAAAGCTTTTCCGAGACCGTAGGCCAAAACCACAAACAGTTTGGATCCATTTAATAGCAGTATCAATCAACTTTTCAGATAATCAAAGTTTTTTACATCCAAAATAAAGATACTTAAGTTATGTGAAAAAACAAACCGCAACCTCTGAAAAAACCTTAAACTAAAAATTACAAAATTACAAGTTCTTAAAAAACAAGTTCTGCCATAGAAAATAAAACCGACTTTTCCCGAGTTTTTAAAGTCAATATTTCGAAGAAAAAAAAAATCTCACAATAATCAACATTTTTGCATTTCAAAGCTTTTCC
>NW_023000111.1:0-963 GCF_900245975.1 Drosophila guanche | reverse complement strand
TCACATAACTTAAGTATCTTAATTTTGGTTGTAAAAAACTTTGATTATCTGAAAAGCTGATTGATACTGCTATAAAATAGATCCAAACTCTGTGTGGTTTTAGCCTACCGTCTCGGAAAAGCTTTGAAATGCAATAATGATGATTGTTGTGAGATTTTTTTTTTTCCAATTTTTGACTTTAAAAACTCGGGAAAAGTCAGGTTTATTTTTTATGGCAGAACTAGTTTTTTAAGAACTTATTAAGGATGCAATTTTTAGCTTAACACATAACTTAATTATCTTAATTTTGGTTGTAAAAAACTTTGATTATCTGAAAAGTTGATTGATACTGCTATAAAATGGATCCAAACTCTGTGTGGTTTTGGCCTACCGTCTGGGTAAAGATTTGAAATGCAAAAATGTTGATAGCTGGAACTTTTTTTTTCGAAATTTTGAAATTAAAAACTCGGGAAAAGTCAGGTTTATTTTTTATGGCAGAACTAGTTTTTTAAGAACTTATTAAGAATGTAATTTTTAGGTTAAGGTTTTTTTGGGAGGTTGGGGTTTGTTTTTTCACATAACTTAAGTATCTTAATTTTGGTTGTAAAAAACTTTGATTATCTGAAAAGTTGATTGATACTGCTATAAAATGGATCAAAACTCTGTGTGGTTTTGGCCTACCGTCTCGGAAAGGCTTTGAAATGCAATAATGATGATTGTTGTGAGATTTTTAGTTTGTTTTTTTTTTCTTCGAATTTTTGACTTTAAAAACTCGGGAAAAGTCCGGTTTATTTATTATGGCAGAACTAGTTTTTTAAGAACTTATTAAGATGAAATTTTTAGCTTAATACATAACTTAATTATCTTAATTTTGGTTGTAAAAAACTTTGATTATCTGAAAAGTTGATTGATGCTGCTATGAAGTGGATCCAAACTGTGTGTGGTTTTGGTCTACCGTCTTGGAAATGCTTTGAAATGCAAAAA
>NW_023000110.1:0-963 GCF_900245975.1 Drosophila guanche | reverse complement strand
AAAAGTTGATTGATACTGATAAAAAATTGATCCAAACTGTGTGTGGTTTTGGCCTACCGTCTGGGTAAAGCTTTGAAATGCAAAAATGTTGGTTGTTGTGAGATTTTTATTGTCGAAATATTGACTTTAAAAACTCGGGAACATTAGGGTTTATTTTCTATGGCAGAACTTTTCTTTAAAGAATTTTAAAAGTTTGTATTTTTTTTGTTTAAGGTTTTTTCAGAGATTGCGGTTTGTTTTTTCACATAACTTAAGTATCTTAGATCTGTCTGCAAAAAACTTTGATTATCTGAAAAGTTTATTGAAACTGCTTTAAAATGGATGCAAACTCTGTCTGGTTTTGGCCTACCGTCTAGGTTAAGCTTTAAAATGCAAAAATGTTGATTGTTCTGAGATTTTTATTGTCGAAATATTGACTTTAAAAACTCGGGAAAAGTCGGGTTTATTTTCTATGGCAGAACTTTTTTTTAGAAACTTATTACAAATGTAATTTTTAATTTAAGGTTTTTTTAGAAGTAGCGGTTTGTTTTTTTACATAACTTAAGTATCTTAGATCTGGTTGCAAAAAACTTTGATTATCTGTAAAGTTGATTAATACTGCTATAAAATGGATCCAAACTGTGTGTGGTTGTGCCTTCCGTCTAGGTAAAGCTTTGAAATTCAAAAATGTTGATTTTTGTGAGGTATTTTTCATGACATTTTGACTTTACAAATTCGGGAACAGTCGGGTTTATTTTCTATGGCAGAATTTTTTTTTTAGGAATTTATTAAAGATGTAATTTTTAGTTTAAGTTTTTTTCAGAGGTTGCGGTCTGTTTTTTCACATAACTTAAGTATCTTAGATCTGGTTGCATAAAATTTTGATTATCTAAAAGTTGATTGATACTGCTAAAAAATTGATCCAAACTGTGTGTGGTTTTCGCCTACCGTCTGGGTAAAGCTTTGAAATGCAAAAATGTTGAT
>NW_023000109.1:0-963 GCF_900245975.1 Drosophila guanche | reverse complement strand
AAATGGTGATTGTTGTGAGATTTTTTTTTTCGAAATTTTGACTTTAAAAGCTCGGGTTTATTTTCTATGGCAGAACTTGTTTTTTAAGAACTTATTAAGGATGTAAGTTTTAGTTTAAGGTTTTTTCAGAGGTTGCGTATTGTTTTTTCACACAATTTAAGTATCTTAGATTTGGTTGTAAAGAACTTTGATTATCTGAAAAGTTTATTGTACTGCTATGAAGTGGATCCAAACTGTGTGTAGTTTTGGCCTACCGTCTGGGAAAAGCTTTGAAATGCAAAAATGTTGATTGTTGTGAGATTTTTTTTGTTTTTTTCGAAATTTTGACTTAAAAACTCGGGAAAAGTCGGGTTTATTTTCTATGGCAGGAATTGATTTTTAAGAACTTATTTAGGATGTAATTTTAAGTTTAAGTTTTTTTCCAAGTTTGTACTTTTTTGTTTTAGTTTTTTTAAAAGTAGCTGTTTGTTTTTTCACATAACTTAAGTATCTTAGATATGGTTGTAAAGAACTTTGATTATCTGAAAAGTTGATTGATGCTGCTATGAAGTGGATCCAAACTGTGTGTAGTTTTGGCCTACCGTCTGGGTAAAGCTTCGAAATGCAAAAATGTTGATTGATATGAGATTTTTTTTTCGATATTTTTACTTTAAAAACTCGAAAAGAGTCGGGTTTATTTTCGATGGCAGAACTTGTTTTTTAAGAACTTATTAAGGATGTAATTTTAAGTTTAAGTTTTTTTCCAAGTTTGTACTTTTTTGTTTTAGTTTTTTTTAAAGTAGCGGTTTGTTTTTTTACATAACTTAAGTATTTTAGATCTGGTTGTAAAGAAGTTTGATTATCTGAAAAGTTGATTGATACTGCTATAAAGTGGATCCAAAATCTGTGTGGTTTTGGCCCACCGTCTCGGAAAAGCTTTGAAATGCAAAAATGTTGATTGTTGTGAGATTTTGTTTTTTTTTT
>NW_023000108.1:0-963 GCF_900245975.1 Drosophila guanche | reverse complement strand
CAAAACCACACAGAGTTTGGATCCACTTTATAGCAGTATCAATCAACTTTTCAGATAATCAAAGTTTTTTGCAACCAGATCTAAGATACTTAAGCTATGTGAAAAAACAAATCGCTACCTCTGAAAAAACCTTAAACAAAAAATTACTTTCTTAATTAATTCTTAAAAAAAAAGTTCTGCCATAGAAAATAAACCCGACACTTCCCGAGTTTATTTTGGATTTCAAAGCTTTACCCAGACGGTAGGCCAAAACCACACAGAGTTTGGTTCCTCTTTATAGCAGTATCAATCAACTTTTCAGATAATCAAAGTTCTTTACAACCAGATCTAAGATCCTTAAGTTATGTGAAAAAAACCGCTGCTTCTAAAAACATTAAACAAAAAAGTACAAACTTTAAAAAATCTTAAAAGAAATGTTCTCCCATAGAAAATAAACCCGACTTTACCCGAATTTTTCAAGTCAAAATTTCGTAAAAAATACCTCACAAAAATCAACATTTTTGGATTTCAAAGCTTTACCCAGACGGTAGGCCAGTTTTTTGCAACCAGATCTAAGATACTTAAGCTATGTGAAAAAACAAATCGCTACCTCTGAAAAAACCTTAAACTTAAAATTACATCCTTAATAAGTTATTAAAAAACAATTTCTGGAATAGAAATTCCCCGAGTTTTTAAAGTCAAATTTTCGAAAAAAAAAAATCTCACAACCATCAACATTTTTGCATTTCAAAGCTTTACCCAGACGGTAGGCCAAAACCACACAGAGTTTAGATTCACTTTATAACAGTATCAATAAACTTTTCAGATAATCAAAGTTCTTTACAACCAGGTCTAAGATACTTAAGTTATGTGAAAAAACAAACGGCTACTTCTAAAAAACCTTAAACAAAAAAGTACAAACTTTGAAAATTCTTAAAAGAAAAGTTCTGCCATAGAAAATAAACCCGACTTTTCCCGAATTTT
>NW_023000107.1:0-963 GCF_900245975.1 Drosophila guanche | reverse complement strand
TCACATAACCTAGTTATCTTAGATCTGGTTGTATGGAACTTTGTTTATCTGAAAAGTTTATTCATACTGCCATCAAGTGGATCCAAACTCTGTGTGGTTTTGGTTCCAAACACTTTGTGTTTTTGCTTTACCGTCTGGGAAATATACAGATTTGAAATGCAAAAATGTTGATTTTTGTGAGGTATTTATTACGAAATTTTGACTTTAAAAACTCGGGAAGAGTTGGGTTTATTTTCTATGGCAGAACTTGTTTTTTAAGAACAAGTAATTTTGTAATTTTTGGTTTAAGGTTTGTTTAGTGTTGTGTTTTTTCACATAACTTAAGTATCTTAATTTTGGTTGTAAAAAACTTTGATTATCTGAAAAGTTGATTGATACTGCTATAAAATGGATCCAAACTGTGTGGTTTTGGCCTACCGTCTCGGAAAAGCTTTGAAATGCAAAAATGTGGATTGTTGTGAGATTTTTTTTTGTTGAAATTTTGACTTTAAAAACTCGGGAAAAGTTGGTTTTATTTTCTATGGCAGAACTTGTTTTTTAAGAACTAGTAACTTTGTAATGTTTAGTTTAAGGTTTTTTCAGAGGTTGTGGTTTGTTTTTTTACATAACTTAAGTATCTTAATTTTGGTTGTAAAAAACTTTGATTATCTGAAAAGTTGATTGATACTGCCATAAAATGGATCCAAACTGTGTGGTATTGGCCTACCGTCTGGGTAAAGCTTTGAAATGCAAAAATGTTGATTGATGTGATTTTTTTTTTCGATTTTTTACTTTAAAAACTCGGGAAAAGTCGGGTTTATTTTCTATGGCAGAACTTGTTTTTTAGGAACTTATTAAGGATGTAATTTTTAGTTTAAGGTTTTTTCAGAGGTTGCGGTTTGTTTTTTCACATAACTTAAGAATCTGAATTTTGGTTGTAAATAATTTTGATTATCTGAAAAGTTGATTGATACTGCCATAAAG
>NW_023000106.1:0-964 GCF_900245975.1 Drosophila guanche | reverse complement strand
CTCACAAAAATCAACATTTTGGCATTTTGAAGCTTTAACCAGACGGTAGGCCAAAACCACAAAGATTTTGGATCCATTTTATAGCAGAATCAATCAACTTTTCTGATAATCAAAGTTTTTTGCAACCAAAATTAAGATACTTAAGTTATGTGAAAAAACAAACCGCAACCTCTGAAAAAACCTTAAACTTAAAATTACCCACCTACCTAGTTCTTAAAAAACAAGTTCTGCCATAGAAAATAAACCCGAGTTTTTAAAGTAAAAATTTCGAAAACAAAAAATCTCACAACAATCAACATTTTTGCATTTCAAAGCTTTTCCGAGATGGTAGGCCAAAACCACAAACAGTTTGGATCCATTTTATAGCAGTATCAATCAACTCTTCAGATAATCAAAGTTTTTTGCAACCAGATCTAAGATACTTAAGTTATGTAAAAAAACAAGCCGCAACCTCTGAAAAAAACCTTAAACTAAAAATTACAACCTTAATAAGATCCTAAAAAAACAAGTTCTGCCATAGAAAATAAACCCGACTTTTCCCGAGTTTTAAAGTCAAAATTTGTAAAAAAAAAATCTCACAACAATCAACAATTTTGCATTTTAAAGCTTAACCCAGACGGTAGGCCAAAAAAACACATAGTTTGGATCCATTTTATAGCAGAATCAATCAACTTTTCAGATAATCAAAGTTTTTTGCAACCAGATCTAAGATACTTAAGTTATGTGAAAAAACAAACCGAAACCTCTGAAAAAACATTAAACCACAAATTACTTCCTTAATAAGTTCTTAAAAAACAAGTTCTGCCATAGAAAATAAACCCGAGTTTTCAAAGTCAATATTTCGTACAATAAACCTCACAAAAATCAACATTTTTGCATTTCAAAGCTTTACCCAGACGGTAGGCCAAAACCACACAGAGTTTGGATCCATTTTATAGCAGTATCAATCAACTTTTCTGATAAT
>NW_023000105.1:0-964 GCF_900245975.1 Drosophila guanche | reverse complement strand
AGAAATTATTAAAGATGTTATTTTTAGTTTACGTTTTTTTCAGAGGTTGCGGTTTGTTTTTCCCATAACTTAAGTATCTTAGATCTGGTTGTAAAGAACTTTGATTATCTGAAGAGTTGATTGATACTGCTATAAAATGGATCCAAACTCTGTGTGGTTTTGGACTACCGTCTGGGTAAAGCTTTGAAATGCAAAAATGCTGATTTTTGTAAGGTATTTTGTACGAAATATTGACTTTAAAAACTCGGAAAAAGTGGGGTTTATTTTAAATACCAGAACTTTTCTTTTAAGAATTTTCAAAGTTTGTACTTTTTGTTTAAGGTTTTTTAGAAGTAGCGGTTTGTTTTTTCACATAACTTAAGTATCTTAGATCTGGTTGCAAAAACTTTGTAAGGTATTTTTTACTAAATGTTGACTTAAAAAACTCGTGAACAGTCGGGTTTACTTTCTATGGCAGAACTTTTTTATTAAGAAGTTTCAAAGTTTGTTCTTTTTTGTTTAAGGTTTTGTCAGAGGTTGCGGTTTGTTTTTTCACATAACTTAAGTATCTTAGATCTGGTTGCAAAAAACTTTGATTATCTGAAAAGTTGTTTGCTACTGCTATAAAATGGATCCAAACTGTTTGTGGTTTTGGCCTACCGTCTGGCTAAAGCTTTGAAATTCAAAAAGGTTGATTTTTGTGAGGTATTTTGTACGAAATTTTGACTTTAAAAACTCGGGAAAAGTCGGGGTTATTTTCTATGGCCGAGCTTGTTTTATAGGAACTTATTAAGGATGTAATTTTTAGTTTAAGGTTTTTTCAGGGGCTGCGGTTTGTTTTTTCCCATAACTTAAGTATCTTAGATATGGTTGTAAAGAACTTTGATTATCTGTTAAGTTGATTGATACTGCTATAAAATGGATCCAAACTCTGTGTGGTTTTGGCCTACCGTCTGGGTAAAGCTTTGAAATGCAAAAAGGTTGA
>NW_023000104.1:0-964 GCF_900245975.1 Drosophila guanche | reverse complement strand
TTTAAGGTTTTTTCAGAGGTTGCGGTTTGTTTTTTCACATAACTTAAGTATCTTAATTTTGGTTGTAAAAAACTTTGATTATCTGAAAAGTTGATTGATACTGCTATAAAATGGATCCAAACTCTGTGTGGTTTTGGCCTACCGTCTGGGTAAAGCTTTAAAATGCAAAAATGTTGATTGTTGTGAGATTTGTTTTTTCGATATTTTTACTTTAAAAACTCGGGAAAAGTCGGGTTTATTTTCTATGGCAGAACTTGTTTTTTAGGAACTTATTAAGGATGTAATTTTTAGTTTAAGGTTTTTTCAGAGGTTGCGGTTTGTTTTTTTACATAACTTAAGTATCTTAGATCTGGTTGCAAAAAACTTTGATTATCAGAAAAGTTGATTGATTCTGCTATAAAATGGATCCAAACTCTTTGTGGTTTTGGCCTACCGTCTGGGTAAAGCTTCAAAATGCAAAAATTTTGATTTTTGTGAGGTATTTTGTACGAAATTTTGACATTAAAAACTCGGGTTTATTTTCTATGGCAGAACTTGTTTTTTTAAGAACTAGGTAAGTAAGTAATTTTAAGTTTAAGGTTTTTTCAGAGGTTGCGCTTTGTTTTTTCACATAACTTAAGTATCTTAACACTGGTTGTAAAAAACTTTGATTATCTGAAAAGTTGATTGCTACTGCTTTAAAATGGATCCAAACTCCGTGTGGTTTTGGCCTACCGTCTGGGTTAAACTTTAAAATGCAAAAATGTTGATTGATGTGAGATATTGTTTTTCGATATTTTTACTTTAAAAACTCGGGAAAAGTCGGGTTTATTTTCTATGGCAGAACTTGTTTTTTAGGAACTTATTAAGGATGTAATTTTTAGTTTAAGGTTTTTTCAGAGGTTGCGGTTTGTTTTTTTACATAACTTAAGTATCTTAGATCTGGTTGCAAAAAACTTTGATTATCTGAAAAGTTGATTGATAC
>NW_023000103.1:0-964 GCF_900245975.1 Drosophila guanche | reverse complement strand
TTATTTTCTATGGCAGAACTTTTTTTTAAGAACTTATTAAGGAAGTAATTTTTAGTTTAAGGTTTTTTTAGAGGTTGCGGTTTGTTTTTTTTCATAACTTAAGTATTTTTGATCTGGTTGCAAAAAACTTTGATTATTAGAAAAGTCGGGTTTATTTTCTATGGCAGAACTTTTTTTGAAGAACTTATTAATGAAGTAATTTTTAGTTTAAGGTTTTTTTTTAGAGGTTGCGGTTTTTTTTTTTCATAACTTAAGTATCTTTGATCTGGTAGCAAAAAACTTTGATTATCTGAAAAGTTGATTGATTCTGCTATAAAATGGATCCAAACTCTGTGTGGTTTTGGCCTACCGTCGCGGTTAAGCTTTGAAATGCAAAAATGCTTATTGTTGTGAGATTTTTTTTTTCAAAATTTTGACTTTAAAAACTCGGGAAAAGTCGGGTTTATTTTCTATGGCAGAACTTGTTTTTTAAGAACTAGCAATTGTGTAATTTGTAGTTTAAGGTTTTTTCAGAGGTTGCGGTTTGTTTTTTCACATAACTTAAGTATCTTAATTGTGGTTGTAAAAAAACTTTGATTATCTGAAAAGTTGATGGATACTGCCATAAAATGGATCCAAACTCTGTGTGGTTTTGGCCTACCGTCTAGGTAAAGCTTTGTAATGCAAAATTGTTGATTGTTGTGAGATTTTTTTTTCCAAATTTTGACTTTAAAAACTCGGGAAAAGTCGGGTTTATTTTCTATGGCAGAACTTGTTTTTTAGGAACTTATTAAGGATGTCATTTTTAGTTTAAGGTTTTTTCAGAGGTTGCTGTTTGTTTTTTCACATTACTTAAGTATCTTAATTTTGGTTGTAAAAAACTTTGATTATCTGAAAAGTTGATTGATACTGCTATAAAATGGATCCAAACTGTTTGTTGAGTTGGCCTACCGCCTGGGTAAGGATTTGAAATGCAAAAATGTTG
>NW_023000102.1:0-964 GCF_900245975.1 Drosophila guanche | reverse complement strand
GTAAAAATTTCGAAAACAAAAAATCTCACAACAATAAACATTTTTGCATTTCAAAGCTTTACCCAGACGGTAGGCCAAAACCACACAGAGTTTGGATCCATTCCATAGCAGTATCAATCAACTTTTCAGATAATCAAAGTTTTTTACAACCAAAATTAAGATACTTAAGTTATTTGAGAAAACAAACCGCAACCTCTGATAAAACCTTAAACTGAAATTGACTTCCTTAATAAGTTCTTAAAAAACAAGTTCTGCCATAAAAAATAAACCCGACTTTTCCCGAGTTTTTAAAGTAAAAATTTCGAAAACAAAAAATCTCACAACAATAAACATTTTCGCATTTCAAAGCTTTACCCAGACGGTAGGCCAAAACCACACAGAGTTTGGATCCATTTTATAGCAGTATCAATCAACTTTTCAGATAATCAAAGTTTTTTACAACCAAAATTAAGAAACTTAAGTTATATGAAAAAACAAACCGCAAGCTCTGAAAAAACCTTAAACAAAAAAATACTTTCTTTATAAATTCTTAAAAAACAAGTTCTGCCATAGAAAATAATCCCGACTGTTCCCGAGTTTTTAAAGTAAAAATACGTAAAAAATACCTCACAAAAAACAGCATTTTTGCATTTAAAAGCTTTACCCAGACTGTAGGCCAAAACCACACTCAGTTTGGATCCACTTCATAGCAGCATCAATAAACTTTTCAGATAATCTAAGTTCTTTACAACCAGATCTAAGATACTTAAGTTATGTGAAAAAACAAACCGCTACTTCTAAAAAACCTTAAACAAAAAAGCACAAACTTTGAAAATTCTTAAAATAAAAGTTCTTGCATAGAAAATAAATCAAAATTTCGTACAAAATACCTCACAAAAATCAACATTTTTGCATTTCAAAACTTTACCCAGACGGTAGGCCAAAACCACACAGAGTTTGGATCGACTTTATAGCAGTATCAATC
>NW_023000101.1:0-964 GCF_900245975.1 Drosophila guanche | reverse complement strand
AAAGCTGCAGGACAGTGTGGGTTTAGCCACTGCTAATTCATTTCTTCTTTCTGGCTATAATATTGATCCAATCGGATCCCAATTTATTTATCTGATAGATATGACCATTCCCTACAGAATGGCGTTTTTAGTTTTCTTCTATCTTTAAAATTGTAGATTTGGGAGGTTTTCGCCCTTTTGCGGTGGCGGATGGGGCGGGGCACATTGATTAAATACACTTGTAACAGTGTGAGCACACAGAAGTCTGGATGCAAAAGTTGGTGACTCTAGCTTTTTTAGTCTCTGAGATTCAGGTGCTCAACAAGACGGACGGACAGACGGAAGGACAGATGGACGGACAGACAGGGCTCAATCGACTCGGCTATTGATGGTGAGCAAGAATATATACACTTTATGGGGTCGGAAACGATTCCTTCTGTGTGTTACATACATTAACTTTGTGCACAAATGCAATATACCCTATTTACTCTTCGAGTACCGGGTATAAAACAAATCTAAGTGGGGTGGGGGGGTGGTTTAAATCGGAAGAGGCAGAGGGACGGCAGAGGCAGAGGCCGAAAGAAGCAGAGTGTGAATGAGAGAATGTGAAAAGAACAACAAAAGCTGCAGGACAGTGTGGGTTTAGCCACTGCTAATTAATTTATTCTTTCTGGCTATAATAATGATCCAATCGGATCCCATATTATTGATCTGATAGATATGACCATTCCCTACAGAATGGCGTTTTTAGTTTTCTTCTATCTTTAAAATTGTAGATTTGGGAGGTTTTCGCCCTTTTGCGGGGGCGGAATGGGGCGGGGCACATTTTTTAAATACACTTGTAACAGTGTGAGCATACAGAAGCCTGGATGCAAAATTTGGTAGCTCTAGCTTTTATAGTCTCTGACATTCAGGTGCTCAACAAGACGGACGGACAGACGGAAGGACAGACGGACGGACAGACAGGGCTCAATCGACTCGGCTG
>NW_023000100.1:0-964 GCF_900245975.1 Drosophila guanche | reverse complement strand
AAAAAAATCTCACAACAATCCACATTTTTGAATTTCAAAGCTTTTCCGAGACGGTAGGCCAAAACCACACAGAGTTTGGATCCATTTTATAGCAGTATCAATCAACTTTTCAGATAATCAAAGTTTTTTACAACCAAAATTAAGATACTTGAGATATGTGAAAAAACAAACCGCAACCTCTGAAAAAAGCTTAAACTAAAAATTTCAAAATTGCTAGTTCTTAAAAAAAACAAGTTCTGCCATAGAAAATAAATCCGACTTTTCCCGAGTTTTTAAAGTCAAAATTTCGAAAAAAAAAAATCTCACAACAATACACATTTTTGAATTTCAAAGCTTTTCCGAGACGGTAGGCCAAAACCACACAGCAGTATCAATCAACTATTCAGATAATCAAATTTTTTTACAACCAAAATTAAGATACTTAAGATATGTGAAAAAACAAACCGCAACCTCTGATAAAACCTTAAACTAAAAACTACAAAATTGCTAGTTCTTAAAAAACAAGTTCTGCCATAGAAAAAAAACCCGACTTTTCCCGAGTTTTGAAAGTAAAAATTTCGAAAACAAAAAATCTCACAAAAACCAACATTTTTGCATTTCAAAGCTTTACCCAGACAGTAGGCCAAAACCACACTGAGTTTGGATCCAATTTATAGCAGTATCAATCAACTATTCAGATAAACAAAGTTTTTTACAACCAAAATTAAGATACTTAAGATATGTGAAAAAACAAACCGCAACCTCTGAAAAAACCTTAAACTTAAAATTACTTCCTTAATAAGTTCTTAAAAAACAAGTTCTGCCCCAGAAAATAAACCCGACTTTTCCCGAGTTTTTAAAGTAAAAATATCGAAAACAAAAAATCTCACAACAATCAACATTTTTGAATTTCAAAGCTTTACCCAGACGGTAGGCCAAAACCACACAGAGTTTGGATCCATTTTATAGTAGAATCAATCAACTT
>NW_023000099.1:0-964 GCF_900245975.1 Drosophila guanche | reverse complement strand
AAGACAAATTTAAAATTTTTCATCATATGAAATATAGCAAGCACAACACCATTCCCTATGTAGGTTTTTTGCCACGGCTTCGGTAAATCGGGTGCCTTCAATAGGGAGTGCCTCTTAGTAGTCATTTGTTCTCGTATTTTAATAAAAGAAACACGCAAACACTTCAATATTATTCGTATAATGTAACAACTATACACATATCCAACCAAATAAAGTATCAGACATTGCCGGCTAGGTATTTTCCCCATTTCATATGTAAAGACAAATTTTAAGTTTTTCATCATATGAAATATAGCAAGCACGACACCACTCCCCATAGAGGTTTTCTGCCACGGCTTCCGCAAATCGGGTGATTACAATCGAGAGTGCCTCTTACCAGTCATTTGTTCTCGTATTTTAATACAAGAAACACACAAACACTTCAATATTATTCGTATATAGTAACAATTATATACATATCAAACCATATAAAGTATCAGACATTGCCATCTCGGTATTTTCACCATATCATATGTAAGGACAAATTTTAAATTGTTCATCATATGAAATATACCAAGCACGACACCACTCCCTATAGAGGTTTTTTTGCCACGGCTTCCGCAAACCGGGTGCCTTCAATAGGGAGTGCCTCTTAGTAGTCACTTTTTCTCGTATTTTAATAAAAGAAACACGCAAACACTTCAATATTATTCGTATATAGTAACAACTATA
This sequence comes from Drosophila guanche, assembly GCF_900245975.1. NCBI lineage: Eukaryota > Metazoa > Arthropoda > Insecta > Diptera > Drosophilidae > Drosophila > Drosophila guanche. The sequence goes on along the minus strand of NW_023000099.1, from coordinate 253 downwards.
CACATATCCAACCCAATAAAGTATCAGACATTGCAGGCTAGGTATTTTCCCCATATCATATGTAAGGACAAATTTTAAATTGTTCATCATATGAAATACACCAAGCACGACACCACTCCCTATAGAGGTTTTTTGCCACGGCTTCCACAAACCGGGTACCTTCAATAGGGAGTGCCTCTTAGTAGTCATTTGTTCTCGTATTTTAATAAAAGAAACACGCAAACACTTCAATATTATTCGTTTATAGTAACAA
>NW_023000098.1:0-965 GCF_900245975.1 Drosophila guanche | reverse complement strand
TTGTAGATTTGGGAGGTTTTTGCCCTTTTGCGGGGGCGGAACAGGGCGGGGCACATATTTTAAATACACTTGTAACAGTGTGAGCATACAGAAGTCTGGATGCAAAATTTGGTAGCTCTAGCTTTTATAGTCTCTGAGATTCAGGTGATCAACAAGACGGACGGACAGACGGACGGACAGGCGGACAGACAGATGAGGCTCAATCGACTCGGCTATTGATGGTGATCAAGAATATATACACTTTACGGGGTCGGAAACGATTCATTCTGTGTGTTACATACATTAACTTTGTGCACAAATACAATATACCCTTTTTACTCTTCGAGTACCGGGTATAAAACAAAATATAAGCTGCGAGAGGGGGGGGGGGCATTCCCTACAGAATGGCCACAGGCAGAGGTCGAGTGAAGCAGAGTGTGAATGAGAGCATGTGAAAAGAACAACAAAAGCTGCAGGACAGTGTGGGTTTAGCCACTGCTAATTAATTTATTCTTTCTGGCTATAATAATGATCCAATCGGATCCCAATTTGGTGATCTGATAGATAGGCCATTCCCTACAGAATAGCGTTTTTAGTTTTCTTTTATCTTTAAAATTGTAGATTTGGAAGGTTTTTGCCCTTTTGCGGGGGCGGAAGGGGGCGGGGCACATTTTTTAAATACGCTTGTAACAGTGTGAGCATACAGAAGTCTGGATGCAAAGTTTGGTAGCTCTAGCTTTTATAGTCTCTGAGATTCAGGTGCTCAACAAGACGGACGGACAGACGGACAGACAGACAGGGCTCAATCGACTCGGCTATTGATGGTGATCAAGAATATATACACTTTATGGGGTCGGAAACGATTCCTTCTGTGTGTTCCATACATTAACTTTGTGGACAAATACAATATACCCTATTTACTCTTCGAGTACCGGGTATAAAACAAATATAAGCTGCACGAGGGTGGGGGGGGGGGGGGGGGGGGG
>NW_023000097.1:0-965 GCF_900245975.1 Drosophila guanche | reverse complement strand
AACTGTGTGGTTTTGGCCTACCGTCTGGGTAAAGCTTTGAAATGCAAAAATGTTGATTGATGTGAGGTATTTTGTACGAAATTTTGACTTTAAAAACTCGGGTTTTTTTTTCTATGGCAGAACTTGTTTTTTAAGAACTTGTAATTTTGTAATTTTTAGTTTAAGGTTTTTTCAGATGTTGCGGTTGGTTTTTCACATAACTTAAGTATCTTAATTTTGGTTGTAAAAAACTTTGATTATCTGAAAAGTTGATTGATTCTGCTATAAAATGGATCCAAACTCTGTGTGGGTTTGGCCTACCGTCTCGGTAAAGCTTTAAAATGCAAAAATGTTAATTTTTGTGAGGTATTTGGACGAAATTTTTACTTTAAAAACTTGGGTTTATTTTCTATGGCAGAACTTGTTTTTTTAAGAACTTATTAAGAAAGTAATTTTAAGTTTAAGGTTTTTTCAGAGGTTGTGGTTTGTTTTTTCACATAACTTAAGTATCTTAATTTTGGTTGTAAAAAACTTTGATTATCTGAAAAGTGGATTGATACTTCTATAAAATGGATCCAAACTGTGTGGTTTTGGGCTACCGTCTGGGTAAAGCGTTGAAATGCAAAAATGTTGATTGATGTGAGATTTTTTTTTTTCGATATTTTTACTTTAAAAACTCGGGAAAAGTTGGGTTTATTTTCTATGGAAGAACTTTTCTTTTAAGAACTTATTAAGGAAGTAATTTTTAGATTAAGGTTTTTTTTAGAGCTTGCGGTTTGTTTTTTTTTTCATAACTTAAGTATCTTAGATCTGGTTGCAAAAAAACTTTGATTATCTGAAAAGTTTATTGATTCTGCTATAAAATGGATCCAAACTCTGTGTGGTTTTGGCCTACCGTCTCGGAAAAGGTTTGAAATGCAAAAATGTGAATTGTTGTGAGATTTTTTTTTTTCGAAATTTTGTCCTTAAAAACTCGGGAAAAGTTG
>NW_023000096.1:0-965 GCF_900245975.1 Drosophila guanche | reverse complement strand
GGGGGGGGGGAGGGGGGGGGGGGGGGGGGGGGGGGGGGGGGGTGGTTAAAAGTCGGCAGAGGCAGAGGGACGGCAGAGGTAGAGGCAGAGGCAGAGTGAAGCAGAGTGTGAATGAGAGAATGTGAAAAGAACAACAAAAGCTGCAGGACAGTGTGGGTTTAGCCACTGCTAATTAATTTATTCTTTCTGGCTATAATAATGATCCAATCGGATCCCAATTTGGTGATCTGATAGATATGGCCATTCCCTACATAATGGCGTTTTTCGTTTTCTTCTATCTTTAAAATTGTAGATTTTAGGGGGGCGGAATGGGGCGGGGCACATTTTTTAAATACACTTGTAACAGTGTGAGAATACAGAAGGCTGAACGCAAAATTTGGTAGCTCTAGCTTTTATAGTCTCTGAGATTCAGGTGCTCAACAACAGACGGACAGACAGACAGGGCTCAATCGACTCGGCTATTGATGGTGATCAAGAATATATACACTTGTAACAGTGTGAGAATACAGAAGGCTGAACGCAAAATTTGGTAGCTCTAGCTTTTATAGTCTCTGAGATTCAGGTGCTCAACAAGACGGACGGACAGACGGACAGACAGACAGGGCTCAATCGACTCGGCTATTGATGGTGATCAAGAATATATACACTTTATGCGGTCGGAAACGATTCCTTCTGTGTGTTACATACATTAACTTTGTGCAACAGTGTAACAGTGTGAGAATACAGAAGTCTGAACGCAAAATTTGGTAGCTCTAGAGTGAAGCAGAGTGTGAATGAGAGAATGTGAAAAGAACAACAAAAGCTGCAGGACAGTGTGGGTTTAGCCACTGCTAATTAATTTATTCTTTCTGGCTATAATAATGATCCAATCGGATCCCAATTTGGTGATCTGATAGATATGGCCATTCCCTACAGAATGGCCTTTTTAGTTTTCTTCTATCTTTAAAATTGTAGATTTGGAAGGT
>NW_023000095.1:0-965 GCF_900245975.1 Drosophila guanche | reverse complement strand
TTTTAAGTTTAAGGTTTTTTCAGAGGTTGCGGTTTGTTTCTTCACACAACTTAAGTACCTTAATTTTGGTTGTAAAAAACTTTGATTATCTGAAAAGTTGATTGATACTGCTATAAAATGGATCCAAACTCTGTGTGGTTTTGGCGTACCGTCTCGGAAAAGCGGGTTTATTTTCTATGGCGGAAATTGTTTTTTAAGAACTAACAATTTTGTAATTTTTTGTTTAATGTTTTTTTCAAAGGTTGCGGTTTTTTTTCACATGACTTAAGTATCTAGGATCTGGTTGCAAAAAACTTTGATTATCTGAAAATTTGATTGATACTGCTATAAAATGGATCCAAACTCTGTGTGGTTTTGGCCTACCGTCTCGGTTAAGCTTTGAAAGGCAAAAATGCTTATTGCTGTGAAATTTTTTTTCTTCGAAATTTTGACTTTAAAAAATTGGGGAAAAGTCGGGTTTATTTTCTATGGCAGAACTTGTTTTTTAAGAATTTATTAAGGATGTAATTTTAGTTTAAGGTTTTTTCAGAGATTGCGGTTTGTTTTTGCACATAACTTACGTATCTAAGGTCTGGTTGTCCAGAACTTTGATTATCTGAAAAGTTGATTGGTACTGCTATAAAGTGGATCCAAACTCTGTGTGGTTTTGGCCTACAGTCTGGGTAAAGCTTTGAAATGCAAAAATGTTGATTGTTGTGAGATTTTTTTTTTTTTAATTTGTACTTTAAACAGAAGTTGTTCTTTTAAAAACTTATTAAGGAAGTACTTTTAAGTTTAAGGTTTTTTCAGAGGTTGCGGTTTGTTTTTTCACATAACTCGGGAAAAGTCGGGTTTATTTTCTATGGCAGAACTTGTTTTTTTAGGAACTTATTAAGAATGTAATTTTTAGTTTAAGGTTTTTTCAGAGGTTGGGGTTTGTTTTTTCACATAACTTAAGTATCTTAGATCTGGTTGTAAAAAACTTT
>NW_023000094.1:0-965 GCF_900245975.1 Drosophila guanche | reverse complement strand
GGAGTCCTATTCGATCACAAGCTATGTTTTAATAGCCATATTGCTTCAACTGTTAACAAAGCTAAGGGAGTTCTTGCGTTTATTAAGCGTTGGTCAAAAGAGTTTGACGATCCATATATAACTAAAACACTGTACGTCTCGTTGGTTCGCCCGATATTGGAGTATTGTTCTTGTGTGTGGAGTCCACAATACAAGAAGCAACAAATAATTATTGAATCCGATCAAAAACAATTTTTAATATTCGCCCTTAGAAATCTAAACTGGGACTCTAAGAGACTCCTTCCACCATACCTATCTAGGCTAAAACTACTGAACCTACCCTCTTTACACCATCGCAGAATTTGCAGATAATTGTTAATTAAAATAAATAAAAAGCTGCCTCATTGCCCAAATGTACAGCTTCTTCCGCTTTACTCCTTCCTTTCGACCTTAGCATCCTTTCCAATTCGGTTATTACACTTTAAATTCAGAAATCATAGCTAAAAGCCCTACTTGATTGTTCATTATCTTTGCTAGGGATGGAAAGGACCTATCCGTCTAGTTTTTAGCAAGTGTTGAAGCCATTCCCCATTCGATGTGTTCTAGTGTTGGAAAAGCTTACATCGTGTTTTGTTTTGTGTTGAGTTGCCTTGGAAGCGAATCGTTGCTTTCGCATCTCTAGGACATAATGACAGGCATATTTTTTTGAGTGCTTAATCGAAAATTTGCAAGATGTGAAAAAAGATTCGGTCTCTAAAAATACGAGAAAGTTGTTCTGAGTTGAAAGTTCTGAATAACTTGATTCTGCAATCAACTCTAATAAAATCAATAACATCAATCTTCTTAAGCAATGGTAAGACTACACCTTTTTTGTGAGTACATTTAAATTTAATATGTGTCCCCCACGATACCCCGTCGTTACATGTGTAGGCTCCTACAACCGGTACATACACCAATAAAATTCACTATGTCAAAAAGCAGATCCT
>NW_023000093.1:0-965 GCF_900245975.1 Drosophila guanche | reverse complement strand
AAAACTCGGGAAAAGTCGGTTTTGTTTTCTATTGCAGAATTTGTTTTTTAAGAACTATCAATTTTGTAATTTTTAGTTTAAGGGGTTTTCAGAGGTTGCGGTTTTTTCACATAACTTAAGTATCTTAGATCTGATTGCAAAAAACTTTGATTATCTGAAAAGTTGATTGATTCTGCTATAAAATGAATCCAAATTCTGTGTGGTTTTGGCCTACCGTCTGGGTAAAGCTTTGAAATACAAAAATGTGGATTGTTGTGAGATTTTTTTTTTTTCGAATTTTTGACTTTAAAAACTCGGGAAAAGTCGGGTTTATTTTCTATGGCAGAACTTGTTTTTTAAGAACTTATTAAGGAAGTAATTTTTAGTTTAAGGTTTTTTCAGACTTTGCGGTTTGTTTTTTCACATAACTTAAGTATCTTAGATCTGGTTGCAGAAAACTTTGATTATCTGAAAAGTTGATTGATTCTGCTATAAAATGGATCCAAACTCTATTTGGTTTTGGCCTACCGTCAATGCTTTGAAATGCAAAAATGTGGATTGTTGTGAGATTTTTTTTTTTCGAAATTTTGACGTTAAAAACTCGGGTAAAGTCGGGTTTATTTTCTATGGCAGAACTTGTTTTTTAAGAACTTATTAAGGAAGTAATTTTTAGTTTAAGGTTTTTTCAGACTTTGCGGTTTGTTTTTTCACATAACTTAAGTATCTTAGATCTGGTTGCAAAAAACTTTGAGTATCTGAAAAGTTTAATGATTCTGCTATAAAATGCATCCAAACTCTGTGTGGTTTTGGCCTACCGTCTGGGTAAAGCTTTGAAATGCAAAAATGTGCATTGTTGTGAGATTTTTTTTTTTCGAATTTTTGACTTTAAAAACTCGGGAAAAGTCGGGTTTATATTCTATGGCAGAACTTGTTTTTTAAGAACTATCAATTTTGTAATTTTTAGTTTAAGGGGTTTTCGGAGGTTG
>NW_023000092.1:0-965 GCF_900245975.1 Drosophila guanche | reverse complement strand
ATCCACATTTTTGCATTTCAAAGCTTTTCCGAGACGGTAGGCCAAAACCACACAGAGTTTGGATCCATTTTATAGCAGTATCAATCAACTATTCCGATAATCAAAGTTTTTTACAACCAAAATTAAGATACTTAAGATATGTGAAAAAACAAACCGCAACCTCTGATAAAACCTTAAACTAAAAACTACAAAATTGCTAGTTCTTAAAAAACAAGTTCTGCCATAGAAAATAAAACCGACTTTTTCCGAGTTTTTAAAGTAAAAATTTCGAAAAAAAATCTCACAACAATCCACATTTTTGAATTTCAAAGCTTTACCCAGACGGTAGGCCAAAACCACACAGAGTTTGGATCCATTTTATAGCAGTATCAATCAACTTTTCAGATTATAAAAGTTTTTTACAACCAAAATTAAGATACTTAAGATATGTGAAAAAAAAAACCGCAACCTCTGATAAAACCTTAAACTAAAAACTACAAAATTGCTAGTTCTTAAAAAACAAGTTCTGCCATAGAAAATAAAACCGACTTTTCCCGAGTTTTTAAAGTCAAAATTTCGTAAATAATACCTCACAAAAATCAAGATTTTTGCATTTCAAAGCTTTACCCAGACAGTAGGCCAAAACCACACAGAGTTTGGATCTATTTTATAGCAGAATCAATCAACTTTTCAGATAATCAAAGTTTTTTGTAATCAGATCTAAGATACTTAAGTTATGTGAAAAAACAAACCGCAACCTCTGAAAAAACCTTAAATTTAAAATTACTTCCTTAATAAGTTCTTAAAAAACAAGTTCTGCCACAGAAAATAAACCCGACTTTTCCTGAGTTTTTAAATTAAAAATTTCGAAAGCAAAAAATCTCACAACAATCAACCTTTTTTGAATTTCAAAGCTTTACCCAGACGGTAGGCCAAAACCACATAGAGTTTGGATCCATTTTATAGTAGAATCAATCAACTTTTCA
>NW_023000091.1:0-966 GCF_900245975.1 Drosophila guanche | reverse complement strand
GCTATAAAATGGATCCAAACTCTGTGTGGTTTTGGCCTACCGTCTGGGTAAAGTTTTGAAATGCAAAAATGTTGATTGTTGTGAGATTTTTTGTTTTCGAAATTTTTACTTTAAAAACTCGGGAAAAGTCGGGTTTATTTTCTATGGAAGAGCTTGTTTTTTAAGAACTTATTAAGGAAGTAACTTTTAGTTTAATGTTTTTTCAGACTTTGCGGTTTGTTTTTTCACACAACTTAAGTATCTTAGATCTGGTTGCAAAAAACTTTGATTATCTGAAAAGTTGATTGATACTGCTATAAAATGGATCCAAACTCTGTGTGGTTTTGGACTACCGTCTCGGAAAAGCTTTGAAATGCAAAAATGTGGATTGTTGTGAGATTTTTTTTTTTTCGAATTTTTGACTTTAAAAACTCGGGAAAAGTCAGGTTTATTTTCTATGGCAGAACTTGTTTTTTAAGAACTTATTAAGGAAGTAACTTTTAGTTTAAAGGTTTTTCAGACTTTGCGGTTTGTTTTTTTCACATAACTTAAGTATCTTAGATCTGGTTGCAAAAAACTTTGATTATCTGAAAAGTTGATTGATTCTGCTATAAAATGGATCCAAACTCTGTGTGGTTTTGGCCTACCGTCTGGGTAAAGTTTTGAAATGCAAAAATGTTGATTGTTGTGACATTTTTTGGTTTTCGAAATTTTTAATTTAAAAACTCGGGAAAAGTCGGGTTTATTTTCTATGGAAGAGCTTGTTTTTTAACAACTTATTAAGGAAGTAACTTTTAGTTTAATGTTTTTTCAGACTTTGCGGTTTGTTTTTTCACACAACTTAAGTATCTTAGATCTGGTTGCAAAAAACTTTGATTATCTGAAAAGTTGATTGATACTGCTATAAAATGGATCCAAACTCTGTGTGGTTTTGGCCTACCGTCTCGGAAAAGCTTTGAAATGCAAAAATGTGGATTGTTGTGAGAT
>NW_023000090.1:0-966 GCF_900245975.1 Drosophila guanche | reverse complement strand
CCTCACGCAGCTTATATTTGTTTTATACCCGGTACTCGAAGAGTAAATAGGGCATATTGTATTTGTGCACAAAGTTAATGTATGTAACACACAGAAGGAATCGTTTCTGACCCCATAAAGTGTATATATTCTTGATCACCATCAACAGCCGAGTCGATTGAGCACTGTCTGTCTGTCCGTCTGTCCGTCCGTCTGTCCGTCGGTCCGTCCGTCTTGTTGAGCACCTGAATCTCAGAGAATATAAAAGCTAGAGCCACCAACTTTTGCATCCAGACTTCTGTATGCTCACACTGTTACAAGTGTATTTAAAAAATGTGCCTCGTCCCATTCCGCCCCCGCAAAAGGGCGAAAACCTCCCAAATCTACAATTTTAAAGATAGAAAAAAACTAAAAACGCCATTCTGTAGGGAATGGCCATATCTATCAGATCACCAAATTGGGATCCGATTGGATTATTATTATAGCCAGAAAGAAGAAATTAATTAGCAGTGGCTAAACCCACACTGTCCTGCGGCTTTTGTTGTTCTTTTCACATTCTCTCATTCACATTCTCTCATTCACACTCTGCTTCCCTCGGCCTCTGCCTCTGCCGTCCCTCTGCCTCTGCCCCTCCCCCCCCCTCACGCAGCTTATATTTGTTTTATACCCGGCAGTCGAAGAGTAAATAGGGTATATTGTATAGGTGCACAATTTTCTGTTCTGTTTGCTCACACTGTTACAAGTGTATTTAAAAAATGTGCGCCGCCCCATTCCGCCCCCGCAAAAGGGCGAAAACCTCCCAAATCTACAATTTTAAAGATAGAAAAAAACTAAAAGCGCCATTCTGTAGGGAATGGCCATATCTTTCAGATCACCAAATTGGGATCCGATTGGATTATTATTATAGCCAGAAAGAAGAAATTAATTAGCAGTGGCTAAACCCACACTGTCCTGCAGCTTTTGTTGTTCTTTTCACATTCTCTCATT
>NW_023000089.1:0-966 GCF_900245975.1 Drosophila guanche | reverse complement strand
ATATTTGGACTTTAAAAACTCGGGAAGAGTTGGGTTTATTTTCTATGGCAGAACTTGTTTTTTAAGAACTAGTAATTTTGTAATTTTTGGTTTAAGGTTTGTTCAGTGTTGTGTTTTTTCACATAACTTAAGTATCTTAATTTTGGTTGTAAAAAACTTTGATTATCTGAAAAGTTGATTGATACTTCTATAAAATGGATCCAAACTGTGTGGTTTTGGCCCACCGTCTCGGAAAAGCTTTGAAATGCAAAAATGTTGATTGATGTGAGATTTTTTTTTTTTCGAAATTTTGACTTTAAAATTTGGGAAAAGTCGGTTTTATTTTCTATCGCAGAACTTGTTTTTTAAGATCTAGTAACTTTGTAATTTTTAGTTTAAGGTTTTTTCAGAGGTTGCGGTTTGTTTTTTCACATAAGTTAAGAATCTGAATTTTGGTTGTAAAAAATTTAGATTATCTGAAAAGTTGATTGATACTGCTACAAAGTGGATTCAAACTCTGTGTGGTTTTGGCCTACCGTCTCGGAAAAGCTTTGAAATGCAAAAATGTGGATTGTTATGAGATTTTTTTTTAGGAAATTTTGACTTTAAAAACTCGGGAAAAGTTGGTTTTATTTTCTATGGCAGAACTTGTTTTTTTAAGAACTAGCAATTTTGTAATTTTTAGTTTAAGGTTTTTTCAGAGGTTGTGGTTCGTTTGTTCACATAACTTAAGTATCTTAAATTTGTTTGTAAAAAATTTTGATTATCTGAAAAGTTGATTGATACTGCTATAAAATGGATCCAAACTGAGTGGTTTTGGCCTACCGTCTGCATAAGACTTTGAAATGCAAAAATGTTAATTGATGTGAGATTTTTTTTTTCCGATATTTTTACTTTAAAAACTCGGGAAAAGTTGGGTTTATTTTCTTTGGCAGAACTTGTTTTTTAGGAACTTATTAAGGAAGTAATTTTTAGTTTAAGGTTTTT
>NW_023000088.1:0-966 GCF_900245975.1 Drosophila guanche | reverse complement strand
AAATTGATCCAAACTGTGTGTGGTTTTTTCCTACCGTCTGGGTAAAGCTTTGAAATGCAAAAATGTTGGTTGTTGTGAGATTTTTATTGTCGAAATATTGACTTTAAAAACTCGGGAACATTAGGGTTTATTTTCTATGGCAGAACTTTTCTTTTAAGAATTTTCAAAGTTTGTACTTTTTTTGTTTAAGGTTTTTTCAGAGGTTGCGGTTTGTTTTTTCACATATCTTAAGTATCTTAGATCTGGTTGCAAAAAACTTTGATTATCTAAAAGTTGAGTGATACTGCTAAAAAATTGATCCAAACTGTGTGTGGTTTTGGCCTACCGTCTGGGTAAAGCTTTGAAATGCAAAAATGTTGGTTGTTGTGAGATTTTTATTGTCGAAATATTGACTTTAAAAACTCGGGAACTTTAGGGTTTATTTTCTATGGCAGAACTTTTTTTTAGGAACTTATTAAAGATGTCATTTTTAATTTAAGGTTTTTTCAGAGGTTTCGGTCTGTTTTTTCACATAACTTAAGTATCTTAGATCTGGTTGCAAAAATCATTGATTATCTAAAAGTTGATTGATACTGCTAACAAATTGATCCAAACTGTGTGAGGTTTTGGCCTACCGCCTGGGTAAAGCTTTGAAATGCAAAAATGTTGGTTGTTCTGAGATTTTTATTGTCGAAATATTGACTTTAATAACTCGGGAACATTAGGGTTTATTTTCTATTGCAGAACTTTTTTTTAAGAGCTTTCAAAGTTTGTACTTTTTTTGTTTCATGTTTTTTCAGAGGTTTCGGTTTGTTTTTTCACATAACTTAAGTATCTTAGATCTGGTTGCAAAAAACTTTGATTTTCTGAAAAGTTGATTGATACTGCTAAAAAATTGATCCAAACTGTGTGTGGTTTTTTCCTACCGTCTGGGTAAAGCTTTGAAATGCAAAAATGTTGGTTGTTGTGAGATTTTTATTGTCGAAA
>NW_023000087.1:0-966 GCF_900245975.1 Drosophila guanche | reverse complement strand
AAACTTTGATTATCTGAAAAGTTGATTGATTCTGCTATAAAATGGATCCAAACTCTGTGTGGTTTTGGCCTACCGTCTGGGTAAAGCTTTGAAATGCAAAAATGTGGATTGTTGTGAGATTTTTTTTTTCGAAATTTTGACTTTAAAAACTCGGAAAAAGTCGGCTTTATTTTCTATGGCAGAACTTGTTTTTTAAGAAATTATCTGAATAGTTGATTGATACTGCTATAAAATGGATCCAAACTCTATGTGGTTTTGGCCTACCGTCTCGGAAAAGCTTTGAAATGCAAAAATGTGGATTGTTGTGAGATTTTTTTTTTTCGAATTTTTGACTTTAAAAACTCGGGAAAAGTCGCCTTTATTTTCTATGGCAGAATTTGTTTTTTAAGAACTATCAATTTTGTAATTTTTAGTTTAAGGGGTTTTCAGAGGTTGCGGTTTTTTCACATAACTTAAGTATCTTAGATCTGATTGCAAAAAACTTTGATTATCTGAAAAGTTGATTGATTCTACTATAAAATGGATCCAAACTCTGTGTGGTTTTGGCCTACCGTCTGGGTAAAGCTTTGAAATGAAAAAATTTGGATTGTTGTGAGATTCTTTTTTTCGAAATTTTGACTTTAAAAACTCGGGAAATGTCGGGTTTATTTTCTATGGCAGAACTTGTTTTTTAAGAACTATCAATTTTGTAATTTTTAGTTTAAGGGGTTTTCAGAGGTTGCGTTTTTTTCACATAACTTAAGTATCTTAGATCTGATTGCAAAAAATTTGATTATCTGAAAAGTTGATTGATTCTGCTATAAAATGGATCCAAACTCTGTGTGGTTTTGGCCTACCGTCTGGGTAAAGCTTTGAATTGCAAATATGTTGATTTTTGTGAGGTATTTTTTACGAATTTTTGACTTTAAAAACTCGGGAAAAGTCGGTTTTGTTTTCTATGGCAGAACTTGTTTTTTAAGAACTATC
>NW_023000086.1:0-968 GCF_900245975.1 Drosophila guanche | reverse complement strand
AATCAAAGTTTTTTACAACCAAAATTAAGATACTTAAGTTATATGAGAAAACAAACCGCAACCTCTGAAAAAACCTTAAAATAAAAGTTACTTCCTTAATAAGTTCTTAAAAAACAAGTTCTGCCATAGAAAATAAACCCGACTTTTCCCGAGTTTTTAAAGTCAAAATTTCGAAAAAAAAAATCTCACAACAATCAACATTTTTGCATTTCAAAGCTTTACCCAGACGGTAGGCCAAAACCACACAGAGTTTGGATCCATTTTATAGCAGAATCAATCAACTTTTCAGATAGTCAAAGTTTTTTTCAATCAGATCTAAGATACTTAAGTTATGTGAAAAAACCGCAACCTCTGAAAACCCCTTAAACTAAAAATTACAAAATTGATAGTTCTTAAAAAACAAGTTCTGCCATAGAAAACAAAACCGACTTTTCCCGAGTTTTTAAAGACAAAAATTCGTAAAAAATACCTCGCAAAAATCAACATATTTGCAATTCAAAGCTTTACCCAGACGGTAGGCCAAAACCACACAGAGTTTGGATCCATTTTATAGCAGTATCAATCAACTGTTCAGATAATCAAAGTTTTTTACAACCAAAATTAAGATACTTAAGTTATGTGAAAAAACAAACCGCAACCTCTGAAAAAACATTAAACTAAAAGTTACTTCCTTAATAATTTCTTAAAAAACATGTTCTGCAATAGAAAATAAACCCGACTTTTCCCGAGGTTTTAAAGAAAAAATTTCGAAAACAAAAAATCTCACAACAATCAACATTTTTGCATTTCAAAGCTTTACCCAGACGGCAGGCCAAAACCACACAGAGTTTGGATCCATTTTATAGCAGTATCAATCAACTTTTCAGATAATCAAAGTTTTTTGCAACCAGATCTAAGATACTTAAGTTATGTGAAAAAACAAACCGCAACCTCTGAAAAAACCTTAAACTAAAAATTACTTCCTTAAT
>NW_023000085.1:0-968 GCF_900245975.1 Drosophila guanche | reverse complement strand
GTTGGTTTTATTTTCTATGGCAGAACTTGTTTCTTAAGAACTAGTAATTTTGTAATTTTTAGTTTAAGGTTTTTTCAGAGGTTGTGGTTTGTTTTTTCACATAACTTAAGTATCTTAATTTTGGATGTAAAAAACTTTTATTATCTGAAAAGTTTATTGATACTGCTATTAAATGGATTTAAACTGTTTGTGGTTTTGGCCTACGGTCTCAGAAAAGCTTTGAAATGCAAAAATATTGATTGTTGTGAGATTTTTTTTTTTCGAAATTTTGACTTTAAAAACTCGGGAAAAGTCGCTTTTATTTTCTATGGCAGATCTTGTTTTTTAAGAACTAGCAATTTTTTAATTTTTAGTTTAAGGTTTTCTCAGAGGTTGTGGTTTGTTCTTTCACATAACTTAAGTATCTTAATTTTGGTTGTAAAAACACTTGATTATCTGAAAAGTTGATTGATACTGCTATTAAATGGATCCAAACTTTTTGTGGTTTTGGCCTACCGTCTCGGAAAAGCTTTGATATGCAAAAATATTGATTGTTGTGAGATTTTTTTTTTTCGAAATTTTGATTTTAAAAACTCGGGAAAAGTCGCTTTTATTTTCTAGGGCAGAACTTGTTTTTTAAGAACTAGTAATTTTGTAATTTTTAGTTTAAGGTTTTTTCAGAGGTTGTGGTTTGTTTTTTCACATAACTTAAGTATCTTAATTTTGGTTGTAAAAACACTTGATTATCTGAAAAGTTGATTGATACTGCTATTAAATGGATCCAAACCTTTTGTGGTTTTGGCCTACCGTCTCGGAAAAGCTTTGAAATGCAAAAATGTTGATTTTTGTGAGATTTTTTTTTCTCGAAATTTTGACTTTAAAAACTCGGGAAAAGTCGGTTTTACTTTCTATGGCAGAACTTTTTTTTTTAAGAACTAGCAATTTTGTAATTTTTAGTTTAAGGTTTTTTCAGAGGTTGCGGTTTGTTT
>NW_023000084.1:0-968 GCF_900245975.1 Drosophila guanche | reverse complement strand
TCTAGAGCAGATTGTCTCCAAGACACATATTCCTCATGATTCCCGTTGAAAGTTGGTACTGATTTTATGATATCTAGTTTCACTTCACATTTTATACTAGTGTCAATGGTCACTCTCTTATAAGTTTCCACCTGAGGGACACCTACAGTTAGAGCGCTCACACTATTTCTAACTTTTTCGAGTTCCCTGCTAAATTCCGCACTCAGTCGTCGTTCCTGTTCGACGAGGGCTGTGTTGATTGCGCCTTCTACTAACGCTTTTATCATGGCTGGGTACATTTTAAATTGATTCTGCACTTTTCTGACTGGTGGCTGGTACCTAGGCTCCTAGGCTCGACCTTGTTTCTATAGTCCCAACTCATGAACGATCAGCGAAGGGGAGTTAAAAATTCTCTCACAAGCTTTATTTTTTCCGAACAGTCACTTACATGTTATTTTTCTTGGGGACGTGGATCCTAAATCCCGTTGGGCGCCAATTAACTTTATGTGGTCGGAAACGCTTCCTTCGGTGCGTTACATACAACTGTTATTCGCACAAATACAATATACCCTATTTACTCTTCGAGTACCGGGTATAAAAGGAAACAATTCCTATACATGAACTAGTATGTCAATTAACTTTATGGCGCTTTTTGGTCCGAGCTGCGGTATGCGTTGCGTTGGCTCCGGCGGCAGCGATCGGGTTCCCGTGGCCCGCTCTTGTAGCGGGGGACGGTGGTTGCGGTTGGCAACTGAGTCTTCTACCGAAGATTATGTTGAGAGGGTAATTTCCCTCTATTTCGTTGGCCCTTAAGGCTCAACAATATGATTATATCAATACACGTTTTACGACTCGTGTCGGAGTTGATATGAACGCTCCGTTCATTTATTCGTCCAATTCTAAACTAAAGCTTACTTCTAAACCTACACCGAAACCTAGCCGGCGAGCCGTCCGCGCTCACAAGAGATAAGAGCCGCCTACGCATAAAC
>NW_023000083.1:0-968 GCF_900245975.1 Drosophila guanche | reverse complement strand
GACGATCATGAAGCTTATCAACGACGACAGCCAACCATACGAAGACTACTTTATAAAGTCAGGAATCCTCTATAAATTAGTCAAAGATGTGGAACTGATGGTGATTCCAAAGGATATGCAGAAAACTATCATCGGCAAGGCTCACGATAGAGGACACTTTGCTATCAAGAAGACGAAAGAGTTAATATTAGTAAATCGCAAGCGTGGTAAACAAGAAGGTCTTTTGAACCCCCTGCAAAAATATGATGTGCCGCTGCAGACCTATCACATCGACTTTTTGGGTCCACTGGAGTCAACCAGCAAGAGCTACAAACACATACTTGTTGTTATCGAAGCTTTCACGAAGTTTTGCTGGCTATACCCTACAAAGTCTACTACATCTAACGAGGTCATATTAAAGTTACGCAGCCAAAGCGTGACGTTTGGCAACCCTGTTTGTATCATTTCAGATAGAGGCTCGGCGTTTACCGCACAAGATTTCCTACAGTACTGCGAAGACGAAAAAATTAAACTGGTGAAGACGACTACCGGACTGCCACGGGTAAACGGGCAGGTGGAAAGGCTCAACTCAGTGATCATCTCCGTGCTAGCCAAGCTCAGTGTAGACGATCCATCCAAATGGTTTAAGCACGTAGATCGAGTCCAGCGAGCAATAAACTCGACGTACACCAGAAGCATCGATACAACTCCTCTCGAGCTTATGATTGGTATCAAGATGCGCACCAAAGATGACCAGCAGCTTCAGAGTTTGATCCAGAAGGAGTCCATTATTGCATTTGAAGACGACCGCAATGAGCTACGGGCTAAAGCGAAAACTCAAATTCTGAATCTGCAAGCCGAGAACAAGAAGACGTATAACTTGCGACGTAAACCACCCAGACATTACGACGTTGGCGACCTAGTTGCTATAAAGAGGACTCAGTTTGGAAGCGGACTCAAACTTAAGCCAAAGTTTTTGGGTCCTTACC
>NW_023000082.1:0-969 GCF_900245975.1 Drosophila guanche | reverse complement strand
AGGGCTAATTGAGTTGGCAGCAGCATTGCTATGCCTTCTGCCTCCTCCACATCACATCCGTTTCATATTTATTGTGCTCGTTGTACTCGTTCAAATTTGGGTTAATGTTTCCTATGCGCTCGCTTACGATTTCCGGGCGCAAGTGGGAACGGGCAGCGCTCCACTGATTAGCAGCAACTAAGTAGGTCATCTGGGAACCTGATTGATCTGCGTTTACTTGTGTCCTATTTAGGTAATCCAATCCCATGCCTAAGTACAAATATTGTATGTGAACAGAGCACTTGACTGGCAAACTGTTACAAGGCCGATTACTGGCATGGAAAATAACCCAACCAAGGGGCTGACTTTCCATTGTGGAAGTGGCCAGGCCAGAGTCTAGTCTTAGTTTAAGATTCGTGTCACCAGAGGTGTTTATGCTAATTCCTAGCACAGAAATTGCCATATGCCACTGCAAAAACAAGAACGCTTTGGCCTATGCAAATTACAGCCAGCAAAGGCAATTATGACTGGCAAAATATGTTAGGAAGGAAGCCTCAAGGAAACTGATGGATAGAGTCGGGTGGGCTAACACGGGGCTGTAGTTCCTGGTAATAGATTAGTTATACTAAACATAAGATTAAACATAAAGTAAACTAAATGTTGATGCTACATTTTCATCTAACTTTAAGGAACAAATCTGTGAAATCTTTTAGTAGAGTGTCAGCTATGTGGTTCGATGGTTTCTCCTCCTTACCACTGATGCAGATCCCATAACGATCCCATAATTCCTAGCACAGAAATTGCCATATGCCACTGCAAAAACAAGAACGCTTTGGCCTATGCAAATTACAGCCAGCAAAGGCAATTATGACTGGCAAAATATGTTAGGAAGGAAGCCTCAAGGAAACTGATGGATAGAGTCGGGTGGGCTAACACGGGGCTGTAGTTCCTGGTAATAGATTAGTTATACTAAACATAAGATTAAACATA
>NW_023000081.1:0-969 GCF_900245975.1 Drosophila guanche | reverse complement strand
CAAAAAACTTTGATTATCTGAAAAGTTGATTGATACTGCTATAAAATGGATCCAAACTGTTTGTGGTTTTGGCCTACCGTCTGGGTAAAGCTTTGAAATGCAAAAATGTTGATTGATGTGAGATTTTTTTTTTTCGATATTTTTACTTTAAAAACTCGGGAAAAGTCGGGTTTATTTTCTATGCCAGAACTTGTTTGTTAAAAACTAGCATTTTTGTAATTTTTAGTTTAAGGTTTTTCAGAGGTTGCGTTTTGTTTTTTCACATAACTTAAGTATCTAAGATCTGGTTGCAAAAAACTTTGATTATCAGAAAAGTTCATTGATTCTGCTATAAAATGGATCCAAACTCTGTGTGATTTTGGCCTACCGTCTGGGTAAAGCTTTGAAATGCAAAAATTTTGATTGTTGTGAGATTTTCTGTTTTCGAAATTTTGACTTTAAAAACTCGGGAAAAGTCGGGTTTATTTTCCATGCCAGAATTTGTTTTCTAAGAACTTATTAAGGTAGTAATTTTAAGTTTAAATTTTTTTCAGAGGTTGCGGTTTCTTTTTTCACATAATATAAGTACTTTTCGTTGTAAAAAACTTTGATTATCTGAAAAGTTGATTAATATATAAAATGGATCCAAACTCTGTGTGGTTTTGGCCTAATGTCTCGGAAAACTTTTGAAATACAAAAATGTGGATTGTTGTGAGATTTTTGTTTCAAAATTTTTACTTTAAAAACTCGGGAAAAGTCGGGTTTATTTTCTATGCCAGAACTTGTTTTTAAAGAACTAGCATTTTTGTAATTTTTAGTTTAAGGTTTTTTCAGAGGTTGCGGTTTGTTTTTTCACATAACTTAAGTATCTAAGATCTGGTTGCAAAAAACTTTGATTATCAGAAAAGTTGATTGATTCTGCTATAAAATGGATCCAAACTCTGTGTGATTTTGGCCTACCGTCTGGGTAAAGCTTTGAAATGCAAAAAT
>NW_023000080.1:0-969 GCF_900245975.1 Drosophila guanche | reverse complement strand
GTCAAAATTTCGAAGAAAAAAAATCTCACAACAATCCACATTTTTGCATTTCAAAGCTTTTCGAGACGGTAGGTCAAAACCACTCAGAGTTTGGATCCATTTTATAGCAGTATCAATCAACTTTTCAGATAATCAAAGTTTTTTACAACCACAGTTAAGATACTTAAGTTATGTGAAAAACAAACCGAAACCTCTGAAACTTAAACTAAAAATAACAAAATTGCTAGTTCTAAAAAAACAAGTTCTGCCATAGAAAATAAAACCAACTTTTCCCGAGTTTTTAAAGTCAAAATTTCGAAAAAAAAAAATCTCACAACAATCAACATTTTTTCAGTTCAAAGCTTTTCCGAGACCGTAGGCCAAAACCACGAAAAGTTTGGATCCATTTAATAGCAGTATCAATCAACTTTTCAGATAATCAAGGGGTTTTACATCCAAAATTAAGATACTTAAGTTATGTGAAAAAACAAACCACAACCTCTGAAAAAACCTTAAACTATAAATTACAAAATTGCTAGTTCTTAAAAAACAAGCTCTGCCATAGAAAATAAAACCAACTTTTCCCGAGTTTTTAAAGTCAAAATTTCGAAGAAAAAAAATCTCACAACAATCAACATTTTTGCATTTCAAAGCTTTTCCGAGACGGTAGGCCAAAACCACACAGAGTTTGGATCCACTTTATAGCAGTATCAATTAACTTTTCACATAATCAAAGTTTTTTACAACCAAAATTAAGATACTTAAGTTATGTAAATAAACAAACCACAACATCTGAAAAAACCTTAAACTAAAAATTACAAAATTGCTAGTTCTTAAAAAACAAGTTCTGCCATGGAAAATAAAACCAACTTTTCCCGAGTTTTTAAAGTCAAAAATTCGCAAAAAAAAAAATCTCACAACTATCCACATTTTTGCATTTCAAAGCTTTTCCGAGACGGTAGGCCAAAACCACACAGAGTTTGGATCCAT
>NW_023000079.1:0-969 GCF_900245975.1 Drosophila guanche | reverse complement strand
ATTAAGAAAGTAATTTTAAGTTTCAGGTTTTTTCAGAGGTTTCGGTTTGTTTTTTTACATAACTTAAGTATCTTAATTTTGGTTGTAAAAAACTTTGATTATCTGAAAAGTTGATTGATACTGCTATAATATAGATCCAAACTCTGTGTGGTTTTGGCCTACCGTCTGGGTAAAGCTTTGAAATGCAAACATGTTGATTTTTGTGAGGTATTTTTTACAAAATTTTGAATTTACAAATTCGGGAAAAGTCGGTTTTATTTTCTATGGAAGAACTTTTCTTTTAAAAATTTGCTCCTTTTTTGTTTAAGGTTTTTTAGAAGTAGCGGTTTGTTTTTTCACATAACTTGACCATCTTAGACCTGGTTGTAAATAACTTTGATTACTTTGATTTTTCATAGGTTGCGGTTTGTAATTTACATAACTTAAGTATCTTAATTTTGGTTGTAAAAAACTTTGATTATCTAAAAAGTTGATTGATACTGCTATTAAATGGATCCAAACTGTTTGTGGTTTTGGCCTACCGTCTCGGAAAAGCTTTGAAATGCAAAAATGTTGATTGTTGTGAGATTTTTTTTTTCTTCGAAATTTTACTTTAAAAACTCGGGAAAAGTCGGTTTTATTTTCTATGGCAGAACTTGTTTTTTAAGAACTTGTAATTTTGTAATTTTTAGTTTAAGGTTTTTTCAGATGTTGCGGTTGGTTTTTCACATAACTTAAGTATCTTAATTTTGTTTGTAAAAAACTTTGATTATCTGAAAAGTTGATTGATACTGCTATAAAATGGATCCAAACTCTGTGTGGGTTTGGCCTACCGTCTCGGTAAAGCTTTAAAATGCAAAAATGTTCATTTTTGTGAGGTATTTGGACGAAATTGTGACTTTAAAAACTCGGGTTTATTTTCTATGGCAGAACTTGTTTTTTAAGAACTAGCAATTTTGTAATTTTTAGTTTAAGGTTTTTTCAGAGGTT
>NW_023000078.1:0-969 GCF_900245975.1 Drosophila guanche | reverse complement strand
ACTTAAGTATCTTAACTGTGGTTGTAAAAAACTTTGATTATCTGAAAAGTTGATTGATACTGCTATAAAATGGATCCAAACTCTGAGTGGTTTTGGCCTACCGTCTCGGAAAAGCTTTGAAATGCAAAAATGTGGATTGTTGTGAGATTTTTTTTTCGAAATTTTGACTTTAAAAACTCGGGAAAGGTCGGGTTTATTTTCTATGGAAGAACTTTTCTTTTAAGAACTTATTAAGGAAGTAATTTTTAGTTTAAGGTTTTTTTTAGAGCTTGCGGTTTGTTTTTTTTTCATAACTTAAGTATCTTAGATCTGGTTTCAAAAAAACTTTGATTATCTGAAAAGTCTATAAATACTGCTATAAAATGGATCCAAACTCTGTGTGGTTTTGGCCTACCGTCGCGGTTAAGCTTTAAAATGCAAAAATGCTTATTTTTGTGAGATTTTTTGTTTTCGAAATATTCACTTTAAAAACTCAAAAAAAGTCGGGTTTATTTTCTATGGCAGAACTTTTTTTTTAAGAACTTATTAAGGAAGTAATTATTAGTTTGAGGTTTTTTTAGAGGTTGCGGTTTGTTTTTTTTTCATAACTTAAGTATTTTTGATCTGGTTGCAAAAAACTTTAATTATTAGAAAAGTCGGGTTTATTTTCTATGGCAGAACTTTTTTTTAAGAACTTATTAAGGAAGTAATTTTTAGTTTAAGGTTTTTTCAGAGGTTGCGGTTTGTTTTTTAACATAACTTAAATATCTTAATTTTGGTGGAAAAAAACGTTAATTATCTGTAAAGTTGATTGATACTGCTATAAAATGGATCCAAACTCTGTGTGGTTTTGGCCTACCGTCTCGGTTAAGCTTTGGAATGCAAAAATGCTTATTGTTGTGAGATTTTTTGTTTTCGAAATTTTTACTTTAAAAATTCGGGAAAGGTCGGGTTTATTTTCTATGGAAGAACTTTTCTTTTAAGAACTTA
>NW_023000077.1:0-969 GCF_900245975.1 Drosophila guanche | reverse complement strand
TTTAAGGTTTTTTCAGAGGTTGCTGTTCGTTTTTTCACATAACTTAAGTATCTTAATTTTGTTTGTAAAAAACTTTGATTATCTGAAAAGTTGATTGACACTGCTATAAAATGGATCCAAACTGAGTGGTTTTGGCCTACCGTCTGGGTAAAGCTTTGAAATGCAAAAATGTTGATTGATGTGAGATTTTTTTTTTTTTTTCGATATTTTTACTTTAAAAACTCGGGAAAAGTTGGGTTTATTTTCTTTGGCAGAACTTGTTTTTTAGGAACTTATTAAGGAAGTCATTTTTAGTTTAAGGTTTTTTCAGAGGTTGTGGTTTGTTTCTTCACATAACTTAAGTATCTTAATTTTGGTTGTAAAAAACTTTGATTATCTGAAAAGTTGATTGATACTGCTATAAAGTGGATCCAAACTCTGTGTGGTTTTGGCCTACCGTCTCGGAAAAGCTTTGAAATGCAAAAATGTGGATTGTTGTGAGATTTTTTTTTCGAAATTTTGACTTTAAAAACTCGGGAAAAGTTGGTTTTATTTTCTATGGCAGAACTTGTTTTTTTAAGAACTAGCAATTTTGTAATTTTTAGTTTAAGGTTTTTTCAGAGGTTGCTGTTCGTTTTTTCACATAACTTAAGTATCTTAATTTTGTTTGTAAAAAACTTTGATTATCTGAAAAGTTGATTGACACTGCTATAAAATGGATCCAAACTGAGTGGTTTTGGCCTACCGTCTGGGTAAAGCTTTGAAATGCAAAAATGTTGATTGATGTGAGATTTTTTTTTTTTTTCGATATTTTTACTTTAAAAACTCGGGAAAAGTTGGGTTTATTTTCTTTGGCAGAACTTGTTTTTTAGGAACTTATTAAGGAAGTAATTTTTATTTTAAGGTTTTTACAGATGTTGCTGTTGGTTTTTCACATAACTTAAGTATCTTAATTTTGGTTGTAAAAAACTTTGATTATCTGAAAAGTTG
>NW_023000076.1:0-969 GCF_900245975.1 Drosophila guanche | reverse complement strand
ACATAGTTTGGATCCATTTAATAGCAGAATCAATCAACTTTTCAGATAATCAAAGTTTTTTGCGACCAGATCTAAGATACTTAAGTTATGTGAAAAAACAAACCGAAACCTCTGAAAAAACATTAAACCACAAATTACTTCCTTAATAAGTTCTTAAAAAACAAGTTCTGCCATAGAAAATAAACCCGAGTTTTTAAGGAAAAAATTTCGAATACAAAAAATCTAACAACAATCAACATTTTTGCATTTCAAAGCTTTTCCGAGATGGTAGGCCAAAACCACAACAGTTTGGATCCATTTTATAGCAGTATCAATCAACTTTTCAGATAACCAAAGTTTTTTGCAACCAGATCTAAGATACTTAAGTTATGTAAAAAATCAAGCCGCAACCTCTGAAAAAAACCTTAAACTAAAAATTACAACCTTAATAAGTTCCTAAAAAACAAGTTCTGCCATAGAAAATAAACTCGACTTTTCCCAAGTTTTTAAAGTAAAAATATCAAAAAAAAAATTTCACATCAATCAACATTTTTGCATTTCAAAGCTTAACCCAGACGAAAGGCCAAAACCGCACAGAGTTTGGATCCATTTTATAGCAGTATCAATCAACTTTTCAGATAATCAAAGTTTTTTACAACCAAAATTAAGATACTTAAGTTATGTGAAAAAACAAAGCGCAACCTCTGAAAAAACATTAAACTTAAAATTACGTTTTTACCTAGTTCTTAAAAAAACAAGTTCTGCCATAGAAAATAAACCCGAGTTTTTCAATCTGGACGTTGATATGCAATGACTGCACCATCAAGTGGCCCATGCGACACCAAGCCAAAGCCTGTTACGCGCGGAACCTAGCAGAACGCAGCCCTCCTCCCGCCCAACCGACCGAGGGGCGCTGCCGCATGACGCGCGGCGCGATTAACCGAACCGGTCGCGAGCATGCAGGAAAGATAGATGTTAGGCTAATATTCG
>NW_023000075.1:0-969 GCF_900245975.1 Drosophila guanche | reverse complement strand
TTAAGGTTTTTTCAGAGGTTGCGGTTTGTTTTTTCACATAACTTAAGTATCTTAATTTTGGTTGTAAAAAACTTTGATTATCTGAAAAGTTGATTGATACTGCTATAAAATGGATCCAAACTGTTTGTGGTTTTGGCCTACCGTCTGGGTAAAGCTTTGAAATGCAAAAATGTTGATTGATGTGAGGTATTTTGTACGAAATTTTGACTTTAAAAACTCTGGTTTTTTTTCTATGGCAGAACTTGTTTTTTAAGAACTTATTAAGGAAGAAATTTTAAGTTTAAGGTTTTTTCAGAGGTTGCGGTTTGTTTTTTCACATAACTTAAGTATCTTAATTTTGGTTGTAAAAAACTTTGATTATCTGAAAAGTTGATTGATACTGCTCTAAAATGGATCCAAACTATGTGTGGTTTTGGCCTACCGTCTGGGTAAAGCTTTAAAATGCAAAAATGTTGATTGTTGTGAGATTTTTTTTTTCCCAAATTTTGACTTTAAGAACTCGGGAAAAGTCGGGTTTATTTTCTATGGCAGAACTTGTTTTTTAGGAACTTATTAAGGATGTATGTTTTAGTTTTCAGAGGTTGCGGTTTGTTTTTTTACATGACTTAAGTTTCTTAGATCTGGTTGCAAAAAACTTTGATTATCTGAAAAGTTGATTGATACTGCTATAAAATAGATCCAAACTCTTTGTGGTTTTGGCCTACCGTTTCGGAAAAGCTTTGAAATGCAAAAATGTGGATTGTTGTGAGATTTTTTTTTCGAAATTTTTCCCTTAAAAACTCGGGAGAAGTCGGTTTCATTTTCTATGCCAGAACTTGTTTTTTAAGAACTAGCATTTTTGTAATTTTTATATTAAGGTTTTTTTCAGAGGTTGCGGTTTGTTTTTTTACATGACTTAAGTATCTTAGATCTGGTTGCAAGAAACTTTGATTATCTGAAAATTTGATTGATTCTGTCATAAACTGGATC
>NW_023000074.1:0-969 GCF_900245975.1 Drosophila guanche | reverse complement strand
GTGGTTAAAAGTCGGCAGAGGCAGAGGCCGAGTGAAGCAGAGTGTGAATGAGAGTATGTGAAAAGAACAACAAAAGCTGCAGGACAGTGTGGGTTTAGCCACTGCTAGATAATTTCTTCTTTCTGGCTATAATAATGATTCAATCGGATCCCAATTTGGCGATCTGATAGATATGGTCATTCCCTACAGAATGGCGTTTTACGTTTTCTTCTATCTTTAAAATTGTAGATTTGGGAGGCTTTCGCCCTTTTGCGGGGGCGGAAGGGGGCGGGGCACATTTTTTAAATACACTTGTAACAGTGTGAGTATACAGAAGTCTGGATGCAAAATTTGGTGGCTCTAGCTTTTATAGTCTCTGAGATTCAGGTGCTCAACAAGACGGACGGACAGACGGACGAACAGACAGGGCTCAATCGACTCGGCTATTGTCGGCAGAGGCAGAGGGACGGCAGAGGCAGAGGCAGAGTGAAGCAGAGTGTGAATGAGAGAATATGAAAAGAGCAACAAAAGCTGCAGGACAGTGTGGATTTAGCCACTGCTAATAAATTTCTTCTTTCTGGCTATAATAATGATCCAATCGGATCCCAATTTGGTGATCTGATAGATACGGCCATTCCCTACAGAATGGCGTTTTTAGTTTTCTTCTATCTTTAAAATTGTAGATTTGGGAGGCTTTCGCCCTTTTGCGGGGGCGGAATGGGGCGGGGCACATTTTTTAAATACACTTGTAACAGTGTGAGTATACAGAAGTCTGGATGCAAAATTTGGTAGCTCTAGCTTTTATAGTCTCTGAGATTCAGGTGCTCAACAAGACGGACGGACAGACGGACGAACAGACAGGGCTCAATCGACTCGGCTATTGATGGTGATCAAGAATATATACACTTTATGGGGTCGGAAACGATTCCTTCTGTGTGTTACATACATTAACTTTGTGCACAAATACAATATACCCTATTTACTCTTCGA
>NW_023000073.1:0-969 GCF_900245975.1 Drosophila guanche | reverse complement strand
GTGGTTTAAAGTCGGCAGAGGCAGGGGGACGGCAGAGGCAGAGGCCGAGTAAAGCAGAGTGTGAATGAGAGAATGTGAAAAGAACAACAAAAGCTGCAGGACAGTGTGGGTTTAGCCACTGCTAATTAATTTCTTCTTTCTGGCTAGAATAATGATCCAATCAGATCCCAATTTATTGATCTGATAGATATGACCATTCCCTACAGAATGGCGTTTTTAGTTTTCTTTGATCTTTAAAATTGTAGATTTGGGAGGTTTTCGCCCTTTTGCGGGGGCGGAATGGGGCGGAGCACATTTTTTAAATACACTTGTAACAGTGTGAGCATACAGAAGTCTGGATGCAAAATTTGGTAGCTCTAGCGTTTATTGTCTCTAAGATTCAGGTGCTCAACAAGACGGACGGACAGACGGACGGACAGACGGACGGACAGACAGGGCTCAATCGACTCGGCTATTGATGGTGATCAAGAATATATACACTTTATGGGGTCGGAAACGTTTCTGCTGTGTGTTACATACATTAACTTTGTGCACAAATACAATATACCCTATTTACTCTTCGAGTACCGGGTATAAAACAAATATGAGCTGCGTGGGTTGGTGGGTGGGGGGGGCATTCCCTACAGAATGGCGTTTTTAGTTTTCTTCTATCTTTAAAATTGTAGATTTGGGAGGTTTTCGCCCTTTTGCGGGGGCGGAATGGGGCGGGGCACATTTTTTAAATACACTTGTAACAGTGTGAGCATACAGAAGTCTGGATGCAAAATTTAGTAGCTCTAGCTTTTATAGTCTCTAAGATTCAGGTGCTCAACAAGACGGACGGACAGACGGACGGACAGACGGACAGACAGACAGGGCTCAATCGACTCGGCTATTGATGGTGATCAAGAATATATACACTTTATGGGGTCGGAAACGATTCCTTCTGTGTGATACATACATTAACTTTGTGCACAAATACAATATACC
>NW_023000072.1:0-969 GCF_900245975.1 Drosophila guanche | reverse complement strand
CGAAATTTTGACTTTAAAAACTCGGGTTTTTTTTCTATGGCAGAACTTGTTTTTTAAGAACTTATTAAGAAAGTAATTTTAAGTTTAAGGTTTTTTCAGAGGTTGCGGTTTGTTTTTTTACATAACTAAAGTATCTTAATTTTGGTTGTAAAAAACTTTGATTATCTGAAAAGTTGATTGATACTGCTATAATATAAATCCAACCTCTGTGTGGTTTTGGCCTACCGTCTGGGTAAAGCTTTGAAATGCAAACATGTTGATTTTTGTGAGGTATTTTGTACAAAATTTTGACTTTAAAAATTCGGGAAAAGTCGGGTTTATTTTCTATGGAAGAACTTTTCTTTTAAAAATTTTCAAAGTGTGTTACTTTTTTGTTTAAGGTTTTTTAGAAGTAGCGGTTTGTTTTTTCAAATAACTTAACCATCTTAGACCTGGTTGTAAAGAACTTTGATTACTTTGAATTTTCATAGGTTGCGGTTTGTTTTTTCACATAACTAAGTATCTTAATTTTGGTTGTAAAAAACCTTGATTATCTAAAAAGTTGATTGATACTGCTATTTAATGGATCCAAACTGTTTGTGGTTTTGGCCTACCGTCTCGGAAAAGCTTTGAAATGCAAAAATGTTGATTGTTGTGAGATTTTTTTTTTCTTCGAAATTTTTACTTTAAAAATCTGGGAAAAGTCGGGTTTATTTTCCATGGAAGAACTTTTCTTTTAAGAACTTATTAAGGAAGTAATTTTTAGTTTAAGGTTTTTTTTAGAGCTTGCTGTTTGTTTTTTTTTTCATAACATAAGTATCTTAGATCTGGTTGCAAAAAAACTTTGATTATCTGAAAAGTTGATTGATTCTGCTATAAAATGGATCCAAACTCTGTGTGGTTTTGGCCTACCGTCTCGGAAAAGCTTTGAAATGCAAAAATGTGGATTGTTGTGAGATTTTTTTTTTCGAAATTTTGACTTTAAAAACT
>NW_023000071.1:0-970 GCF_900245975.1 Drosophila guanche | reverse complement strand
AGTTCTTAAAAAACAAGTTCTGCCATAGAAAATAAAACCGACTTTTCCCGAGTTTTTAAAGTCAAAATTTCGAGAAAAAAAAATCTCACAAAAATCAACATTTTTGCATTTCAAAGCTTTACCGAGACGGTAGGCCAAACCCACACAGAGTTTGGATCCATTTTATAGCAGAATCAATCAACTTTTCAGATAATCAACGTTTTTTTGCAACCAGATCTAAGATACTTAAGTTACTTAAAAAAACAAACCACAACCTCTGAAAAAACCTTAATCTAAAAATTACAAAATTTCTTATTCTTAAAAAACAAGTTCTGCCATAGAAAATAAAACCGACTTTTCCCGAGTTTTTAAAGGCAAAATTTCGAGAAAAAAAAATCTCACAACAATCAACATTTTTGCATTTCAAAGCGTTTCCGAGACCGTAGGCCAAAACCACAAACAGTTTGGATCCATTTAATAGCAGTATCAATCAACTTTTCAGATAATCAAAGTTTTTTACAACCAAAATTAAGATACTTAAGTTATGTAAAAAAAACAAACCACAACCTCTGAAAAAACCTTAATCTAAAAATTACAAAATTTCTAGTTCTTAAAAAACAAGTTCTGCCATAGAAAATAAAACCGACTTTTCCCGAGTTTTTAAAAGCAAAATTTCGAGAAAAAAAAATCTCACAACAATCAACATTTTTGCATTTCAAAGTTTTTCCGAGACGGTAGGCCTAAACCACAAAAAGTTTGGATCCATTTAATAGCAGTATCAATCAACTTTTTAGATAATCAAGGGGTTTTACAACCAAAATTAAGATACTTAAGTTATGTGAAAAAACGAACCGCAACCTCTGAAAAAACCTTAAACTAAAAATTACAAAATTGCTAGTTCTTAAAAAACAAGTTCTGCCATAGAAAATAAAAAAACTTTTCCCGAGTTTTTAAAGTCAAAATTTCGAGAAAAAAAATCTCACAATAATCC
>NW_023000070.1:0-970 GCF_900245975.1 Drosophila guanche | reverse complement strand
AGCAGTATCAATCAACTTTTCAGATAATCAAAGTTTTTTACAACCAAAATTAAGATACTTAAGTTATGTGAAAAAACAACCCGCAACCTCTGGAAAAACCTTAAAATAAAAATAACATCCTTAATAAATTCTTAAAAACAAGTTCTGCCATAGAAAATAAACCCGACTCTTCCCGAGTTTTTAAAGTCAAGATTTCGAGAAAAAAAATCTCACAACAATCAACATTTTGTTTTTAAAAGGTTTACTCATATGGTAGGCCAAAACCACACAGATTTTGGATCCATTTTATAGCAGTATCAATCAACTTTTCAGATAATCAAAGTTTTTTACATCCAAAATTAAGATACTTAAGTTATGTGAAAAATCAAACCGCAACCTTTGAAAAAACCTTAAACTAAAAATAACATCCTTAATAAATTCTTAAAAAACATGTTATGCCATAGAAAATAAACCCGACTTTTCCCGAGTTTTTTAAGTAAAAATTTCGACAAAAAAAAAACTCTCACAACCATCAACAATTTTGCATATCAAAGCTTTACCCAGACGGTAGGCGAAAACCACACAGAGTTTGGATCCATTTTATAGCCGTATCAATCAACTTTTCAGATAATCAATGTTTTTTGCAACCAGATCTAAGATACTTAAGTTATGTGAAAAAACAAACCGCAACCTCTGAAAAAACCTTAAAATAAAAATAACATCCTTAATAAATTCTTAAAAACAAGTTCTGCCATAGAAAATTAACCCGACTTTTCCCGAGTTTTTAAAGTGAAAATTTCGAAAAAAAAAACTCTCACAACAATCAACAATTTTGCATATCAAAGCTTTACCCAGACGGTAGGCCAAACCCACACAGAGTTTGGATCCATTTTATAGCCGTATCAATCAACATTTCAGATAATCAACGTTTTTTACAACCAAAATTAAGATACTTAAGTTATGTGAAAAAACAAACCGCAACCTCTGAAAA
>NW_023000069.1:0-970 GCF_900245975.1 Drosophila guanche | reverse complement strand
CAACATTTTTGCATTTCAAAGCTTTACCCAGACGGTAGGCCAAAGCCACACAGAGTTTGAATCCATTTTATAGTAGAATCAATCAACTTTTCAGATAATCAAAGTTTTTTGCAATCAGATCTAAGATACTTAAGTTATGTGAAAAAACAAACCGCAACCTCTGAAACCCCCTAAAACTAAAAATTACTTAAAAAAAAGTTCTGCCATAGAAAATAAAGCCAAATTTTTCCGAGTTTTTAAAGTAAAAATTTCGAAAACAAAAAATCTCACAACAATAAACATTTTTGCATTTCAAAGATTTACCCAGACGGTAGGCCAAAACCACACAGAGCAGTATCTATCAACTTTTCAGATAATCAAAGTTTTTTACAACCAAAATTAAGATACTTAAGTTATTTGAGAAAACAAACTTGCAACCTCTGAAAAAACCTTAAACTGAAAATTACTTCCTTAATAAGTTCTTAAAAAACAAGTTCTGCCATAGAAAATAAACCCGACTTTTCCCGAGTTTTTAAAGTAAAAATTTCGAAAACAAAAAATCTCACTACAATCAACATTTTTGCATTTCAAAACTTTACCCAGACGGTAGGCCAAAACCACATAGAGTTTGGATCCATTTTATAGTAGAATCAATCAACTATTCAGATAATCAAAGTTTTTTGCAACCAGATCTAAGATACTTAAGATATGTGAAAAAACAAACCGCAACCTCTGAAAAAACCTTAAATTAAAAGTTACTTCCTTAATAAGTTATTTAAAAACATGTACTGCCATAGAAAACAAACCCGACTTTTCCCGAGTTTTTAAAGTAAAAATTTCGAAAACAAAAAATCTCACAACAATCAACATTTTTGCATTTCAAAGCTTTACCCAGACGGTAGGCCAAAACCACACAGAGTTTGGATCCATTTTATAGCAGAATCAATCAACTTTTCAGATAATCAAAGTTTTGTTTCAACCAGATCTAAGA
>NW_023000068.1:0-970 GCF_900245975.1 Drosophila guanche | reverse complement strand
GTTTTTTAAGAACTAGCATTTTTGTAATTTTTAGTTTAAGGTTTTTTCAGAGGTTGCGGTTTGTTTTTTCACATAACTTAAGTATCTAAGATCTGGTTGCAAAAAACTTTGATTATCTGAAAAGTTGATTGATTCTGCTATAAAATGGATCCAAACTCTGTGTGGTTTTGGCCTACCGTCTGGGTAAAGCTTTGAAATGTAAAAATGTTTATTTTTGTGAGGTATTTTGTACGAAATTTTGACTTTTAAAACTCGGGTTTATTTTCTATGGCAGAACTTGTTTTTAAGAACTTATTAAGAAAGTAATTTTAAGATTAAGCTTTTTTCAGAGGTTGCGGTTTGTTTTTTTACATCACTTAAGTATCTTAGATCTGGTTACAAAAAACTTTGATTATCTGAAAAGTTGATTGATATATAAAATGGATCCAAACTCTGTGTGTTTTTGGCCTACCGTCTCGGAAAAGCTTTGAAGTGCAAAAATGTGGATTTTTTTCACATAACTTAAGTATCTAAGATATGGTTGCAAAAAACTTTGATTATCTGAAAAGTTGATTGATTCTGCTATAAAATGGATCCAAACTCTGTGTGGTTTTGGCCTACCGTCTGGGTAAAGCTTTGAAATGTAAAAATGTTGATTTTTGTGATTTTTTTTGTACGAAATTTTGACTTTAAAAACCCTGGTTTATTTTCTATAGCAGAACTTGTTTTTTAAGAACTTATTAAGGATGTAATTTTAAGTTTAAGGTTTTTTCAGAGGTTGCGGTTTGTTTGTTTTACATAACTTAAGTATCTTAGATCTGGTTACAAAAAACTTTGATTATCTGAAAAGTTGATTGATATATAAAATGGATCCAAACTCTGTGTGTTTTTGGCCTACCGTCTCGGAAAAGCTTTGAAATGCAAAAATGTGGATTGTTGTGAGATTTTTTTTTCGAAATTTTTACTTTAAAAACTCGGGAGAAGTCGGTTT
>NW_023000067.1:0-970 GCF_900245975.1 Drosophila guanche | reverse complement strand
CCATTTTATAGCAGTATCAATCAACTTTTCAGATAATCAAAGTTTTTTGCAACCAGATCTAAGATACTTAAGTTATGTGAAAAAACAAACCGCAACCTCTGAAAAAACCTTAAACTAAAAATTACATCCTTAATAAGTTCCTAGAAAAACAGGTTCTGCCATAGAAAATAAACCCGACTTTTCCCGAGTTTTTAAAGTCAAAATTTCGAAAACAGAAAATCTCACAACAATCAAAATTTTTGCATTTCAAAGCTTTACCCAGACGGTAGGCCAAAACCACACAGAGTTTGGATCCTTTTTATAGCAGTATCAATCAACTTTTCAGATAATCAAAGTTTTTTGCAACCAGATCTAAGATACTTAAGTTATGTTAAAAAACAAACCGCAACCTATGAAAAAACCTTAAACTTAAAATTACTTAAAATTACCTTAATAAGTTCTTAAGAAACAAGTTCTGCCATAGAAAATAAACCCGACTTTTCCCGAGTTTTTAAAGTCAAAATTTCGAAAAAAAAAATCTCACAACAATCAACATTTTTGCATTTCAAAGCTTTTCCGAGACGGTAGGTCAAAACCACAAACAGTTTGGATCCATTTTATAGCAGTATCAATCAACTTTTCAGATAATCAAGATTTTTTGCAACCAGATCTAAGATACTTAAGTTATGTGAAAAAACAAACCGCAACCTCTGAAAAAACCTTAAACTAAAAATTACATCCTTAATAAGTTCTTAAGAAACAAGTTCTGCCATAGAAAATAAAACCGACTTTTCCCGAGTTTTTAAAGTCAAATTTCCAAAAAAAAAATCTCACAACAATCAACATTTTTGCATTTTAAAGCTTTACCCAGACGGTAGGCCAAAACCACACAGAGTTTGGATCCATTTTATAGCAGTATCAATCAACTTTGCAGATAATAAAAGTTTTTTGCAACCAGATCTAAGATACTTAAGTTATGTGAAAAAACAAA
>NW_023000066.1:0-970 GCF_900245975.1 Drosophila guanche | reverse complement strand
TTTATCTTTAAAATTGTAGATTTGGGAGGTTTTCGCCCTTTTGCGGGGGCGGAAGGGGGCGGGGCACATTTTCTAAATACACTTGTAACAGTGTGAGCATACAGAAGTCTGGATGCAAAATTTGGTGGCTCTAGCTTTTATAGTCTCTGAGATTCAGGTGCTCAACAAGACGGACGGACAGACGGACGGACAGACGGACACACAGACAGGGCTCAATCGACTCGGCTATTGATGGTGATCAATAATATATACACTTTATGGGGTCGGAAGCAATTCCTTCTGTGTGTTACATACATTAACTTTGTGCACAAATACAATATACCATATTTAATCTTCGAGTAACGGGTATAAAACAAATATTAAGCTGCGCGAGGGGGGGGGGGGAATGCATTCCCTACAGAATGGCGTTTTTAGTTTTCTTTTAACTTTAAAATTGTAGATTTGCAGGACAGTGTGGGTTTAGCCACTGCTACTTAATATCTTCTTTCTGGCTATAATGATCCAATCGGATCCCAATTTGGTGATCTGATATATATGGCCATTCCCTACAGAATGGCGTTTTTAGTTTTACTTTTTATCTTTAAAATTGTAGATTTGGGAGGTTTTCGTCCTTTTGCGGGGGCGGAATGGGGCGGGGCACATTTTTTAAATACACTTGTAACAGTGTGAGCATACAGAAGTCTGGATGCAAAATTTGGTGGCTCTAGCTTTTATAGTCTCTGAGATTCAGGTGCTCAACAAGACGGACGGACAGACGGACGGACAGACGGACAGACAGACAGGGCTCAATCGACTCGGCTATTGATGGTGATCAAGAATATATACACTTTATGGGGTCGGAAGCGATTCCTTCTGTGTGTTACATACATTAACTTTGTGCACAAATACATTATACCCTATTTACTCTTCGAGTACCGGGTGTAAAACAAATATAAGCTGCGTAAGGGGTGGGGGGGGGGGGGGGGGGGAG
>NW_023000065.1:0-970 GCF_900245975.1 Drosophila guanche | reverse complement strand
TGGTTGATACTGCTAAAAAATTGATACAAACTGTGTGTGGTTTTGGCCTACCGTCTGGGTAAAGATTTGAAATGCAAAAATGTTGGTTGTTGTGAGATTTTTATTGTCGAAATATTGACTTTAAAAACTCGGGAACAGTCGGGTTTATTTTCTATGGCAGAACTTTTTTTTACGAACTTATTAAAGATGTCATTTTTAATTTAAGGTTTTTTTCAGAGGTTTCGGTCTGTTTTTTCACATAACTAAAGTATCTTAGATCTGGTTGCAAAAAACTTTGATTATCTGAAAAGCTGATTAATACTGCTATAAAATGGATCCAAACTCTGTGTGGTTTTGGCCTACCGTCTAGGTAAAGCTTTGAAATGCAAAAATGTTGATTGTTGTGAGATTTTTATTGTCGAAATATTGACTTTAAAAACTCGGGAACAGTTGGGTTTATTTTCTACGGCAGAACTTTTCTTTTAAGAATTTTCACAGTTTGTACTTTTTTTGTTTACGGTTTTTTCAGAAGTTGCGGTTTGTTTTTTCACATAACTTAAGTATCTTAGATCTGGTTGCAAAAAACTTTGATTATCTGAAAAGTTTATTGATACTGCTATAAAATGGATCCAAACTCTTTGTGGTTTTGGTGTACCGTCTGGGAAAAGCTTTGAAATGCAAAAATGTTGATTTTTGTGAGGTATTTTTTACGAAATTTTGACTTTAAAAACTCGGGAAGAGTCGGGTTATTTTCTATGGCAGAACTTTTTTTAGGAACTTATTAAAGATGTAATTTTTAATTTAAGGTTTTTTCAGAGGTTTCGGTCTGTTTTTTCGCATAACTAAAGTATCTTAGATCTGGTTGCAAAAAACTTTGATTATCTAAAAGTTGATTGATACTGCTAAAAAATTGATCCAAACTGTGTGTGGTTTTGGCCTACCGTCTGGGTAAAGCTTTGAAATGCAAAAATGTTGGTTGTTGTGAGATTTT
>NW_023000064.1:0-971 GCF_900245975.1 Drosophila guanche | reverse complement strand
AAAATAAAACCGACTTTTCCCGAGTTTTTTAAGTCAAAATTGCGTACAAAATACCTCACAAAAATCAACATTTTTGCATTTCAAAGCTTTACCCAGACGGTAGGCCAAAACCACACAGAGTTTGGATCCATTTTATGGCATAATCAATCAACTTTTCAGATAATCAAAGTTTTTTGCAACCAGATCTAAGATACTTAAGCTATGTAAAAAAACAAGCCGCAACCTCTGAAAAAACCGTAAACTAAAAATTACATCCCCAATAAGTTCCTAAAAAACAAGTTCTGCCATAGAAAATAAACCCGACTTTTCCCGAGTTTTTAAAGTAAAAATATCGAAAAAAAAAAATCTCACATCAATCAACATTTTTGCATTTCAAAGCTTTACCCAGACGGTAGGCCAAAACCACACAGAGTTTTGATCCATTTTATAGCAGTATCAATCAACTTTTCAGATAATCAAAGTTTTTTACATCCAAAATTAAGGTACTTAAGTTATGTGAAAAAACAAACCGCAACCTCTGAAAAAAACCTTAAACTTAAAATTACTTCCTTAATAAGTTCTTAAAAAACAAGTTCTGCCATTGAAAATAAACCGGAATTTTCCCGAGTTTTTAAAGTCAAAAATTCGTAAAAAACACCTCACCAAAATTAACATTTTTGCATTTCAAAGCTTTACCCAGACGGTAGGCCAAAACCGCACAGAGTTTGGATCCATTTTGAAAATCCTCTGAAAAAAACCTTAAACCAAAAATTATATCGTTAATAAGTTGCTAAAAAAACAAGTTCTGGCATAGAAAATAAAACCGACTTTTCCCGAGTTTTTTAAGTCAAAATTGCGTACAAAATACCTCACAAAAATCAACATTTTTGCATTTCAAAGCTTTACCCAGACGGTAGGCCAAAACCACACAGAGTTTGGATCCATTTTATGGCATAATCAATCAACTTTTCAGATAATCAAAGTTTTTTGCA
>NW_023000063.1:0-971 GCF_900245975.1 Drosophila guanche | reverse complement strand
TCGGGTTTATTTTCTATGGCAGAACTTTTCTGTTAAGAATTTTCAAAGTTTGTACTTGTTTGTTTAAGGTTTTTTCAGAGATTGCGGTTTGTTTTTTCACATAAGTATCTTAGGTCTGGTTGCAAAAAACTTTGATTATCTGAAATGTTTATTGAAACTGCTAAAAAATTGATCCAAACTCTGTGTGGTTTTGGCCTACCGTCTAGGTTAAGCTTTGAAATGCAAAAACGTTGATTGTTGTGAGATTTTTATGGTCGAAATATTGACTTTAAAAACTCGGGAACAGTCGGGTTTATTTTCTATGGCAGAACTTTTCTTTTAAGAATTTTCAAAGTTTGTTTTTTTTTTGTTTAAGGTTTTTTCAGAGGTTGCGGTTTGTTTCTTCACATAACTTAAGTATCTTAGATCTGGTTGCAAAAAACTTTGATTATCTGAAATGTTTATTGAAACTGTTAAAAAATTGATCCAAGTTGTGTGTGGTTTCGCCTGCCGTCTGGGTAAGGCTTTGAAATGCAAAAATGTTGATTTTTGTGAGGTATTTTTCACGACATTTTGACTTTACAAATTCGGGAACAGTCGGGTTTATTTTCTATGGCAGAACTTTTCTTTTAACAATTTTCAAAGTTTGTACTTTTTTTGTTTAAGGTTTTTTCAGAGGTTGCGGTTTGTTTTTTCACTTAACTTAAGTATCTTAGATCTGGTTTCAAAAAACTTTGATTATCTGAAAAGTTGATTGATACTGCTATAAAATGGATCCAACTGTGTGTGGTTGTGGCCTACCGCCTGGGTAAAGCTTTGAAATGCAAAAATGTTGGTTGTTGTGAGATTTTTATTGTCGAAATATTGACTTTAATAACTCGGGAACATTAAGGTTTATTTTCTATTGCAGAACTTTTCTTTTAAGAATTTTCAAAGTTTGTACATTTTTTGTTTAAGGTTTTTTCAGAGGTTGCGGTTTGTTTTTTCACATA
>NW_023000062.1:0-971 GCF_900245975.1 Drosophila guanche | reverse complement strand
TCTCGGAAAAGCTTTAAAATGCAAAAATGTTAATTGAGGTGAGATTTTTTTTTTTCGAAATTTTTACTTTAAAATTTGGGAAAAGTCGGTTTTATTTTCTATGGCAGAACTTGTTTTTTAGGAACTTATTAAGGATGTAATTTTTAGTTAAGGGTTTTTTCAGAGGTTGCGGTTTGTTTTTTCACATAACTTAAGTATCTTAATTTTTGTTGTAAAAAACTTTGATTATCTGAAAAGTTGATTGATACTGCTATATAATGGATCCAAACTGTGTGGTTTTGGCCTACCGTCTGGGTAAAGCTTTGAAATGCAAAAATGTTGATTGATGTGAGATTTTTTTTCGATATTTTTACTTTAAAAACTCGGGAAAAATCGGGTTTATTTTCTATGGCAGAACTTGTTTTTTAGGAACTTATTAAGGATGTAATTTTTGGTTTAAGGTTTTTTTCAGAGGTTGCGGTTTGTTTTTTCACATAACTTAAGAATCTGAATTTTGGTTGTAAAAAATTTTGATTATCTGAAAAGTTGATTGATACTGCTATATAATGGAACCAAACTCTGTGTTGTTTTGGCCTACCGTCTCGGAAAAGCTTTGAAATGCAAAAATGTGAATTGTTGTGAGATTTTTTTTTTTTAAATTTTGACTTTAAAAACTCGGAAAAGTTGGTTTTATTTTCTATGGCAGAACTTGTTTTTTTAAGAACTAGCAATTTTGTAATTTTTAGTTTAAGGTTTTTTCAGAGGTTGCGGTTTGTTTTTTCACATAACTTAAGTATCTTAATTTTTGTTGTAAAAAACTTTGATTATCTGAAAAGTTGATTGACACTGCTATAAAATGGATCCAAACTGAGTGGTTTTGGCCTACCGTCTGGATAAGCCTTTGAAATACAAAAATGTTGATTGTTGTGAGATTTTTTTTTCGAAATTTTGACTTTAAAAACTCGGGAAAAGTTGGTTTTATTTTCTATGGC
>NW_023000061.1:0-971 GCF_900245975.1 Drosophila guanche | reverse complement strand
TGTCGAAATATTGAATTTAAGAACTCGGGAACAGTCGGGTTTATTTTCTATGGCAGAACTTTTTTTTAGGAACTTATTAAAGATGTCATTTTTATTTTAAGGTTTTTTTAGAAGTAGCGGTTTATTTTTTCACATAACTTAAGTATCTTAGATCTGGTTGCAAAAAACTTTGATTATCTGAAAAGTTGATTGATACTGCTAAAAAATTGATCCAAACTGTGCGTGGTTTTTGCCTACCGTCTGGGTAAAGTTTTGAAATGCAAAAATGTTGGTTGTTGTGAGATTTTTATTGTCGAAATATTGAATTTAAGAACTCGGGAACAGTCGGGTTTATTTTCTATGGCAGAACTTTTTTTTAGGAACTTATTAAAGATGTAATTTTTTGTTTAAGTTTTTTTTCAGAGGTTGCGGTCTGTTTTTTCACATAAATTAAGTATCTTAGATCTGGTTGCAAAAATCTTTGATTATCTGAAAAGTTGATTGATACTGCTAAAAAATTG
The DNA here is from genome assembly GCF_900245975.1 of Drosophila guanche. Classification (NCBI taxonomy): domain Eukaryota; kingdom Metazoa; phylum Arthropoda; class Insecta; order Diptera; family Drosophilidae; genus Drosophila; species Drosophila guanche. The sequence goes on along the minus strand of NW_023000061.1, from coordinate 471 downwards.
ATCCAAACTGTGTGTGGTTTTTGCCTACCGTCTGGGTAAAGCTTTGAAATGCAAAAATTTGATTTTTGTGAGGTTCCTATTGTCGAAATATTGACATTAAAAACTCGGGAACATTAGGGTTTATTTTCTATGGCAGAAATTTTCTTTTAAGAATTTTCAAAGTTTGTACTTTTTTGTTTAAGGTTTTTTCAGAGAGTGCGGTTTGTTTTTTCACATTACTTAAGTATCTTAGATCTGGTTCCAAAAAACTTTGATTAAAAAAAAAAAACTGATCCAAACTGTGTGTGGTTTTGGCCTACCGTCTGGGAAAGCTTTGAAATGCAAAAATGTTGATTTTTGTGAGGTATTTTTTACGAAATTTTGACTTTAAAAACTCGGGAAGAGTCGGGTTATTTTCTATGGCAGAACTTTTTTTAGGAACTTATTAAAGATGTCATTTTTAATATAAGGTTTTTTTTAGAAGTAGCGGTT
>NW_023000060.1:0-971 GCF_900245975.1 Drosophila guanche | reverse complement strand
AAATGCAAAAATGTTGTTTGTTGTGAGATTTTTTTTTTTCGAAATTTTGACTTTAAAAACTCGGGAAAAGTCGGGTTTATTTTCTATGGCGGAAATTGTTTTTTAAGAACTAACAATTTTGTAATTTTTTGTTTAATGTTTTTTCAGAGGTTGCGGATTTTTTTTCACATAATTTAAGTATCTAGGATCTGGTTTCAAAAAACTTTGATTCTCTGAAAAGTTGATTGATTCTGCTTTAAAATGGATCCAAACTCTGTGTGGTTTTGGCCTACCGTCTGAGTAAAGCTTTGAAATGCAAAAATATTGATTGTTGTGAGATTTTTTGTTTTCGAAATTTTGACTTTAAAAACTCGGGAAAAGTCGTGTTTATTTTCTATGCCAGAACTTGTTTTTTTAAAAACTTATTAAGGAAGTAATTTTAAGTTTAAGGTTTTTTCAGAGGTTGCGGTTTGTTTCTTCACATAACTTAAGTATCTTAATTTTCGTTGTAAAAAATCTTGATTATCTGAAAAGTTGATTGATACTGCTATAAAATGGATCCAAACTGTTTGTGGTTTTGACCTACCTTCTCGGAAAAGCTTTGAAATGCAAAAATGTTGATTGTTGTGAGATTTTTTTTTCGAAATTTTGACTTTAAAAACTCGGGAAAAGTCGGGTTTATTTTCCATGGCAGAACTTGTTTTTTAAGAACTAACAATTTTGTAATTTTTTGTTTAATGTTTTTTCAGAGGTTGCGGTTTGTTTTTTACAAATAAATTAAGTATCTTAGATCTGGTTGTAAAAAACTTTGATTATCTGAAAAGTTGATTGATACTGCTATAAAATGGATCCAAACTCTGTGTGGTTTTGGCCTACCGTCTGGGTAAAGCTTTGAAATGCAAAAATGTTGATTTTTCTGAGGTATTTTTTACGAATTTGTGACTTTAAAAACTCAGGAAAAGTCGGGTTTATTTTCTATGGCAGAACTTGTT
>NW_023000059.1:0-972 GCF_900245975.1 Drosophila guanche | reverse complement strand
AAATCTCACAACAATCAAGATTTTTGCATTTCAAAGATTTACCCAGACGGTAGGCCAAAACCACACAGAGTTTGGATCCATTTTATAGCAGAATCAATCAACTTTTCAGATAATCAAAGTTTTTTACAACCAAAATTAAGATACTTAAACTGAAAGAATCTCACAACAATCCACATTTTTGCATTTCAAAGCTTTTCCGAGACGGTAGGCCAAAACCACAAAGAGTTTGGATCCATTTTATAGCAGTATCAATCAACTATTCAGATAATCAAAGTTTTTTACAACCAAAATTAAGATACTTAAGATATGTGAAAAAACAAACCGCAACCTCTGAAAAAACCTTAAACTAAAAATTACAAAATTGCTAGTTCTTAAAAAACAAGTTCTGCCATAGAAAATAAAACCGACTTTTCCCGAGTTTTTAAAGTCAAAAATTCGTGCAAAATACCTCACAAAAATCAACATATTTGCATTTCAAAGCTTTACCCAGACGGTAGGCCAAAACCACACAGAGTTTGGTTCCATTTTATAGTAGAATCAATCAACTTTTCAGATAATCAAAGTTTTTTGCAATCAGATCTAAGATACTTAAGTTATGTGAAAAAACAAACCGCAACCTCTGAAAACCCCTTAAACTAAAAATTACAAAATTGATAGTTCTTAAAAAACAAGTTCTGCCATAGAAAATAAAGCCGACTTTTCCCGAGTTTTTAAAGTCAAAATTTCGAAAAAAAAAAATCTCACAACAATCAACATTTTTGCATTTCAAAGCATTACCCAGACGGTAGGCCAAAACCACACAGAGTTTGGATCCATTTTATAGCAGGATCAATCAACTTTTCAGATAATCAAAGTTTTTTGCAACCAGATCTAAGATACTTAAGGTATGTGAAAAAACAAACCGCAAAGTCTGAAAAAACCTTAAACTAAAAGTTACTTCCTTAATAAGTTCTTAAAAAACAAGTTCTGCCA
>NW_023000058.1:0-972 GCF_900245975.1 Drosophila guanche | reverse complement strand
TCCTTCTGTGCGTTACATACAACCGTTATTCCCCACAAATACAATATACCCTATTTACTCTTCGAATACCGGGTATTAAAAATGTATTACAAAGTTTTTGAAAGATTAGAGCCTTATATTCATTATAGAGTCTATTCGAATGATCGTTTAAACGGGCCTTATTTTTGGGGTATTTACACAAAATAATTCACAAAAAAAAACCTTTTAACTTAGAAGTCAAATTCTTTACTTTTTAAATAAGGAAAAGAGCCTTGATTAATGGAAAAATAAATTTGTTCCCATATCATTCGTAGCTGGATTTTTAGAAACTTTTTTCAATTCGAAAATTTGTGAGTCTATTCGTCTGATTGGGAGTGTATGTGCATGGTTTTATTTTACCAAAGTTCTGGTAAGGCTCCTGTCCTGTTTTCAACATCTTATCGATATTTTGTTGCACTGTCTTATTGTTTTTGACGACGTTGTTCAACTTTAATGTTCTTTTAAATCATGCAAATCCGTATGGAAAATACAATTGTTTTGCTCTGGAATCTTGCATTTTGTGTGAGTGCTTTCTTGCCTTCTCTCTGATGTTCCCAGGGTGTCTTCAGGTTGCGTTCAAGTAGGATAGGGATACTGCAATGGCGTACATACTCGAAATTACAAATATGTAAATATTTAAATTTCCGTGTTGCTTCATTTATGTTAATGTAATTAATTATTTACAATAATTTGTAAGTGTTTACAAATGTTCGTAAATGTTCGTGAGAAGCTCTCATGTTAATAAACGGTGTATATCCCCTTACAAACTCCATTTCAAAAGCAATACAGATATTTTGATACACATTTTTCAAGTTAAAGTTGGCGTAGAGTTTTGTTTTATTTATTTAAAATTGTACACACTCAAAATCTTACAACTGGCCGAACGCTGGACCGGCTGGCGGGCGTGCCGGAAGACAAGCTGGTCGAGGCCCATGGCAGCTTCCACACAAACCA
>NW_023000057.1:0-972 GCF_900245975.1 Drosophila guanche | reverse complement strand
ACCCGACTTTTCCCGAGTTTTTAAAGTCAAAATGTCGTAAAAAATACCTCATAAAAATCAACATTTTTGCATTTCAAAGCTTTGCCCAGACGGTAGGCCAAAACCACACAGAGTTTGAATCCACTTTATATTAGTATCAATCAACTTTTTCAGATAATCAGAGTTCTTTACAACCAGATCTAAGATACTTAAGTTATGTGAAAAGACAAACCGCAACCTCTAAAAAAACCTTAAAATAAAAATGACATCCTTAATAAGTTCTTAAAAAACAAGTTCTGCCATAGAAAATAAACCCGACTTTTCCCGAGTTTTTAAATTAAAAATTTCGAAAAAAAAAAAAAAAAATCTCAACAATTAACATTTTTGCATTTTCAAGCTTTACCCAGACGGTAGGCCAAAACCACACAGAGTTTGGATCCATTTTATACCAGTATCAATCAACTATTTCAGATAATCAAAGTTTTTTACAACCAAAATTAAGATACTTTACTAAGCTTTCAAAGTTATGTGAAAAAACAAAATATAGCCGACTTTACCCGAGTTTTTAAAGTCAAAATTTCGAAAAAAAAAAAATCTCACAACAATCAACATTTTTGCATTTCAAAGCTTTTCAGAGACGGTAGAAAAAATCACACACAGTTTGGATCCACTTCATAGCAACATCAATCAGCTTCTCAGATAATTAAAGTTCTTTACAACCAGGTCTAGGATACTAAATTTATGTAAACAAATAATATCAATCCACTTTTCAGATAATCACAGTTTTTACAACAAAAATTAGGATACTTAAGTTATGTGAAAAAAACAAATCGCTACCTCTGAAAAAACCTTAAACAAAAAATTTCTCTCTTAATAAATTCTTAAAAATAAAGTTCTGCCATAGAAAATATACCCAACTTTTCCCGATTTTTTAAAGTCAAAATTTCGAAGAAAAAAAATCTCACAACAATCAACGTTTTTTCATTACAAAGC
>NW_023000056.1:0-972 GCF_900245975.1 Drosophila guanche | reverse complement strand
CCGTCCGTCTGTCCGTCTGTCCGTCCGTCTTGTTGAGCACCTGAATCTCAGAGACTATAAAAGCTAGAGCCACCAAATTTTGCATCCAGACTTCTGTATGCTCACACTGTTACAAGTGTATTTAAAAAATGTGCCCCGCCCCATTCCGCCCCCGCAAAAGCGCGAAAACCTCCCAAATCTACAATTTTAAAGATAGAAAAAAACTAAAAACGCCATTCTGTAGGGAATGGCCATATCTATCAGATCACCAAATTGGGATCCGATTGGATCATTATAGCCAGAAAGAAGATATTAATTAGCAGTGGCTAAACCCACACTGTCCTGCAAATCTACAATTTTAAAGTTAAAAGAAAACTAAAAACGCCATTCTGTAGGGAATGCACCCCCCCCCCCCCCTCACGCAGCTTATATTTGTTTTATACCCGGTACTTGAAGAGTAAATAGGGTATATTGTATTTGTGCACAAAGTTAATGTATGTAACACACAGAAGGAATCGTTTACGACCCCATAAAGTGTACATATTATTGATCACCATCAATAGCCGAGTCGATTGAGCCCTGTCTGTCTGTCTGTCCGTCTGTCCGTCTGTCCGTCTGTCCGTCCGTCTGTCCGTCCGTCTTCTTGAGCACCTGAATCTCAGAGACTATAAAAGCTAGAGCCACCAAATTTTGCATCCAGACTTCTGTATGCTCACACTGTTACAAGTGTATTTAAAAAATGTGCCCGCCCCATTCCGCCCCCGCAAAAGGGCGAAAACTCCCAAATCTACAATTTTAAAGATAGAAGAAAATTAAAAACGCCATTCTGTAGGGAATGGCCATATCTATCAGATCACCAAATTGGAATCCGATTGGATCATTATAGCCAGAAAGAAGATATTAATTAGCAGTGGCTAAACCCACACTCTCCTGCAAATCTACAAATTTAAAGTTAAAAGAAAACTAAAAACCCCATTCTGTAGGGAATGCACC
>NW_023000055.1:0-972 GCF_900245975.1 Drosophila guanche | reverse complement strand
AACATAACTTAAGTATCTTAATTTTGGTTGTAAAAACTTTGATTATCTGAAAAGTTTATTGATACTGCTATAAAATGGATCCAAACTGTGTGTATTTTTGGCCTACCGTCTGGGTAAAGCTTTGAAATGCAAAAATATTGATTGTTGTGAGATTTTTTTTTTCGAAATTTTTACTTTAAAAACTCGGAAAAAGACGGGTTAATTTTCTATGGCAGAACTTGATTTTTAAGAACTTATTAAAGATGTAATTTTTAGTTAAAAGTTTTTTTAGAGGTTGCGGTTTGTTTTTTCACATAACTTAAGTATCTTGATTTTGGTACGAAAAAACTCTGATTATCTGAAAAGATGATTAATACTGCCATAAAATGGATCAAAACTCTGTGTGGTTTTGGCTTACTGTGAAATGCAAAAATGTTGATTGTTGTGATATATTTTGGATAACTTGGGAACTTGGGAACTATAACTTGGGAAGAATCGGGTTTATTTTCTATGGCAGAACTTTTAAGAATTTTCAAAGTTTGTACTTTTTTGTTTGAGGTTTTTTAGAAGTAGCGGTTTGTTCTTTTACATAACTTTAATATCTTAGACTTTGTTGTAAAGAACTTTTATTATCTGAAAAGTTGATTGATGCTGCTATGAAGTGGATCCAAACTGTGTGTATTTTTGGCCTACCGTCTCTGAAAAGCTTTGAAATGAAAAAATGTTGATTGTTGTGAGTATTTTTTTCGAAATTTTGACTTTAAAAACTCGGGAAAAGTCGGGTTTATTTTCTGTGGCAGAACTTGATTTTTAAGAACTTATTAAAGATGTAATTTTTAGTTAAAAGTTTTTTTAGAGGTTGCGGTTTGTTTTTTCACATAACTTAAGTATCTTGATTTTGGTACGAAAAAACTCTGATTATTTGAAAAGATGATTAATACTGCCATAAAATGGATCCAAACTCTGTGTGGTTTTGGCCTACTGTGAAATGCA
>NW_023000054.1:0-972 GCF_900245975.1 Drosophila guanche | reverse complement strand
GTGGTTTTGGCCTACCGTCTGGGTAAAGCTTTAAAATGCAAAAATGTTGATTGTTGTGAGATTTTTTTTTCGAAATTTTGACTTTAAAAACTTGGGAAAAGTCGGTTTTATTTTCTATGGCAGAACTTGTTTTTTTAGGAACTTATTAAGGATGTAATTTTTAGTTTAAGGTTTTTTCAGAGGTTGCGGTTTGTTTTTTTTTCACATAACTTAAGTACCTTAATTTTGGTTGTAAAAAACTTTGATTATCTGAAAAGTTGATTGATACTGCTATAAAATGGATCCAAACTCTGTGTGGTTTGGAGTACCGTATCGGAAAAGCTTTGAAATGCAAAAATGTTGAGTTTTGTGAGGTATTTTTTACGAATTTTTGACTTTAAAAACTCGGGAAAAGTCGGGTTTATTTTTAATGGCAGAACTTATTTTTTTAGGAACTTATTAAGGATGTAATTTTTAGTTTAAGGTTTTTTCAGAGGTTGCGGTTTGTTTTTTCATATAACTTAAGTACCTTAGATCTGGTTGTAAAAAACTGTGATTATCTGAAAAGTTGATTGATACTGCTATAAAATGGATCCAAACTCTCTGTAGTTTTGGCCTACCGTCTGGGTAAAGCTTTGAAATGCAAAAATTTTGATTTTTGTGAGGTATTTTTTACGAATTTTTGACTTTAAAAACTCGGGAAAAGTCGGGTTTATTTTCTATGGCAGAACTTGTTTTTTTAGGAACTTATTAAGGATGTAATTTTAAGTTTAATTTTTTTTCAGAGGTTGCGGTTTTTTTTTCACATAACTTAAGTATCTAAGATCTGGTTGCAAAAAACTTGGATTATCTGAAAAGTTGATTGATACTGCTATAAAATGTATCCAAACTCTCTGTGGTTTTGGCCTACCGTCTGGGTAAAGCTTTAAAATGCAAAAATGTTGATTGTTGTGAGATTTTTTTTCGAATTTTTGACTTTAAAAACTCGGGAAA
>NW_023000053.1:0-973 GCF_900245975.1 Drosophila guanche | reverse complement strand
GACCCCATAAAGTGTATATATTCTTGATCACCATCAATAGCCGAGTCGATTGAGCCCTGTCTGTCCGTCCGTCTGTCCTTCCGTCTGTCCGTCCGTCTTGTTGAGCACCTGAATCTCAGAGACTATAAAAGCTAGAGCTACCAAATTTTGCATTCAGACTTCTGTATGCTCACACTGTTACAAGTGCATTTAAAAGATGTGCCCCGCCCCCTTCCGCCCCCGCAAAAGGGCGAAAACCTCCCAAATCTACAATTGTAAAGATAAAAGAAAACTAAAAACGCCATTCTCTAGGGAATGGCCATATCTATCAGATCACCAAATTAAGATCCGATTGGATCATTATTATAGCCAGAAAGAGAAATTAATTAGCAGTGGCTAAACCCACACTGTCCTGCAGCTTTTCTTGTTCTTTTCACATTCTCTCATTCACACTCTGCTTCACTCGGCCTCTGCCTCTGCCGTCCCTCTGCCGTCCCTCTGCGTCTGCCGACTTTTAACTTTTTTAAAAAATGTGCCCCGCCCTCCCAAATCTACAATTTTAAAGATAGAAGAAAACTAAAAACGCCATTCTGTAGGGAAGGGTCATATCTATCAGATCTATAAATTGGGATCCGATTGGATCATTATTATAGCCAGAAAGAAGAAATTAATTAGCAGTGGCTAAACCCACACTGTCCTGCAGCTTTTGTTGTTCTTTTCACATTTTCTCATTCACACTCTGCTTCACTCGGCCTCTGCCTCTGCCGTCCCTCTGCCTCTGCCGACTTTTAACCACCCCCTCACGCAGCTTATATTTGTTTTATACCCGGTACTCGAAGAGTAAATAGGGTATATTGTATTTGTGCACAAAGTTAATGTATGTAACACACAGAAGGAATCGTTTCCGACTCCATAAAGTGTATATATTCTTGATCACCATCAATAGCCGAGTCGATTGAGCCCTGTCTGTCTGTCCGTCTGTCCGTCCGTCTGT
>NW_023000052.1:0-973 GCF_900245975.1 Drosophila guanche | reverse complement strand
GTAAAGCTTTGAAATGAAAAAATGTTGATTTTTGTGAGGTATTTTGTACGAAATTTTTACTTTAAAAACTCGGAAAAAGTCGGGTTTATTTTCTATGGCAGATCTTTTCTTTTAAGAATTTTCAAAGTTAGTACTTTTTTGATTAAGGTTTTTTAGAAGTAGCGGTATGTGTTTTCACATAACTTAAGTATCTTAGATCTGGTTGCAAAAAACTTTGATTATCTGAAAAGTTGATTGATACTGCCATAAAATGGATCCAAACTCTGTGTGGTTTTGGCCTACCGTCTGGGTAAAGCTTTGAAATGCAAAAATATTGATTTTTGTGAGGTATTTTGTACGAAATTTTGACTTTAAGAATTCGGGAAAAGTCGGGTCTATTATCTATGCCAGAACTTTTTTTTTAAGAGATTATTAAGAAAGTAATTTTTAGTTTAAGGTTTTTTCAGAGGTTGCGATCTGATTATTCACATAACTTAAGTATCTTAGATCTGGTTGTAAATAACTTTGATTATCTGAAAAGTTGATTGATGCTGCTATGAAGTGGTGGTTTTGGCCTACCGTCTCGGAAATGAAAAAAAATATTGATTGTTGTGAGATTTTTTTTCTTCGAAATTTTGACTTTAAAAACTCGGGAAAAGTCGGGTTTATTTTCTATTGCAGAACTTTTCTTTTAAGACTTTTCAAAGTTTGTACTTTTTTGTTTATTTTGTTTTTTTTTTTCACATAACTTTGAAAGCTTAGTAAAGTATCTTAATTTTGGTTGTAGAAAACTTCTATTATCTGAAATAGTTGATTGATACTGCTATAAAGTGGATCCAAACTCTGAGTGGTTTTGGCCTACCGTCTGGGCAAAGCTTTGAAATGCAAAAATGTTGATTTTTGTCAGGTATTTTTTACGAAATTTTGACTTTTAAAACTCGGAAAGAGTCGGGTTCTATGGCAGAACTTTATTTTTAAGAATTTATTAAGAAAG
>NW_023000051.1:0-973 GCF_900245975.1 Drosophila guanche | reverse complement strand
ATTTTTGTGAGGTATTTTTCACGACATTTTGACTTTACAAATTCGGGAAAAGTCGGGTTTATTTTCTATGGCAGAACTTTTCTTTTAAGAATTTTCAAAGTTTGTACTTTTTTGTTTAAAGTTTTTTCAGAGATTGCGGTTTGTTTTTTCACATAGCTTAAGTATCTTAATTGTGGTTGTAAAAAACTTTCATTATCTGAAAAGTTGATTGTTGTGAGATTTTTTTTTCCAAATTTTGACTTTAAAAACTCGGGAAAAGTCGGGTTTATTTTCTATGGCAGAACTTGTTTTTTAGGAACTTATTAAGGATGTCATTTTTAGTTTAACGTTTTTTCAGAAGTTGCGTTTTGTTTTTTCACATAACTTAAATATCTTACTTTTGGTTGTAAAAAACTTTAATTATCTGAAAAGTGGATTGATACTGCTATAAAATTTGAAATGCAAAAATGCTTATTGTTGTGAGATTTTTTGTTTTCGAAATTTTTACTTTAAAAACTCGAGAAAAGTCGGGTTTATTTTCTATGGCAGAACCTTTTTTTTTTAAGAACTTATTAAGGAAGTAATTTTTAGTTTAAAGTTTTTTTTAGAGATTGCGGTTTGTTTTTTTTTTCATAACTTAAATATCTTAAATCTGATTGCAAAAAAACTTTGATTATCTGAAAAGTTGATTGATTCTGCTATAAAATGGATCCAAACTCTGTGTGGTTTTGGCCTACCGTCTGGGTAAATCTTTGTAATGCAAAATTGTTGATTGTTGAGATTTTTTTTTTCGATATTTTGACTTTAAAAACTCGGGAAAAGTCGGGTTTATTTTCTATGGCAGAACTTGTTTTTTTAGGAACTTATTAATGATGTAATTTTTAGTTTAAGGTTTTTTCAGAGGTTGTGGTTTGTTTTTTCACATAACTTAAGTATCTTAATTTTGGTTGTAAAAAACTTTGATTATCTGAAAAGTTGATTGATACTGCTATAA
>NW_023000050.1:0-973 GCF_900245975.1 Drosophila guanche | reverse complement strand
TCGGTGAGGAACGGTTCGTGGCGCATGGATCGCATGCAATTCTTTGATCCCAAGCTGAAGCCTCACAAATGGGCCATTCTGTACGGTAAGATGCAGTACAATCAGGTGGCCGATTTTCAAGGAATTGTAAGTTGTACCTAGCTGAACACAGAATTACTGACAAATCTTGACTAATATTCTTTTCAGGTAATTCAGCAGAGTCGCAACGTCAATGTGTGCCTAGATGCCAAGGCCGATATACGGATGTACAAGAATGAACGTGACCTAGATGATCATTTCCTGGATTTCAAACGAAATCAATACGATTTGGTGTTCGTTGGTCAGTTTCCCAAAATCAAGAATGAAGAGCTGAGGGGAATATCTGCGGCCTGCTGCAAGGTAATTGGAATTCTGTCAGTTAGAACTCTCGTGCCTTTCTATTGCTGTTTTAATCTCCTTCCAGATGCACATTAAGCCCAAGATTTGCTGCGTCATTGTAGTTAAACGGCATCATACGCGCTTCTTTCCGAACGGAGGTCCATCGCAATATAACAAGTTTAACAATGTTGATCCGGGAACAGTCGTCGATCGAACCATTGTCCATCCCAATGAAATGCAGTTCTTCATGGTCAGCCATCAGTCCATTCAGGGGACTGCCAAGCCGACGCGTTATAATGTTATTGAGAACACGGGCAACTTGGATATTGATCTACTCCAGCAATTGACATACAATCTCTGTCACATGTTTCCACGTTGCAATCGCGCAGTGTCTTATCCGGCGCCAGCATATTTGGCACATTTGGCTGCGGCACGTGGCCGTGTCTATCTAACAGGGTGCGAAATTAATGTTAATATTGTTGTTCTAAGATTATATATCTGGAGTGCTTTTCTTACAGCGTCACCAAGTTCCGTTCCCCAAAGGAGGAGTACGAAAAGCGTTTGATTGTTCCAGAGTTTATGAACAGGAATCCTATGTATTTCGTGTAAGAAGAAA
>NW_023000049.1:0-974 GCF_900245975.1 Drosophila guanche | reverse complement strand
TAAGGTTTTTTCAGAGGTTGCGGTTTGTTTTTTCACATAACTTAAGTATCTTAGATCTGGTTGTCCAGAACTTTGATTACCTGAAAAGTTGATTGGTACTGCTATAAAGTGGATCCAAACTCTGTGTGGTTTTGGCCAACAGTCTGGGTAAAGCTTTAAAATGCAAAAATGTTGATTGTTGTGAGATTTTTTTTCGAATTTTAACATTAAAAATTCTGGAAAAGTTAGGTTTATTTTCTATGGCAGAACTTGTTTTTTAAGAATTTATTAAGGATGTTATTTTTAGTTTAAGGTTTTTTCAGAGGTTGCGGTTTGTTTTTTCATATAACTTAAGTATCTTAGATCTGGTTGTCCAGAACTTTGATTATCTGAAAAGTTGATTGGTACTGCTATAAAGTGGATCCAAACTCTGTGTGGTTTTGTCCTACCGTCTGGGTAAAGCTTTGAAATGCAAAAATGTTGATTTTTGTGAGGAATTTTTACGAAAATAAATACTTTAAAAGCTCGGGAAGACTCGGGCCTATTTTCTATGGCAGAACTTTTTTTTTTAGAATTTATTAAGAAAGTAATTTTTTATTTAAAGTTTTTTCAGAGGTAGTGATTTTTTTTTCACATAGCTTAAGTAACTAAGATCTGGTTGCAAAAAACTTTGATTAATTGAAAAGTTGATTGATACTGCTATAAAATGGATCCAAACTCTGTGTGGTTTTGGCCTACCGTCTGGGTAAAGCTTTAAAATGCAAAAATGTTGATTGTTGTGAGATTTTTTTTTCGAAATTTTTATTTTAAAAACTCGGGAAAAGTCGGGTTTATTTTCTATGGCAGAACTTGTTTTATACGAATTTATTAAGGATAATATTTTTAGTTTAAGGTTTTTTCAGAGGTTGCGGTTTGTTTTTTCACATAACTTAAGTATCTTAGATCTGGTTGTCCAGAACTTTGATTACCTGAAAAGTTGATTGGTACTGCTATAA
>NW_023000048.1:0-974 GCF_900245975.1 Drosophila guanche | reverse complement strand
TAAAATGGATCCAAACTCTGTGTAGTTTTGGCCTACCGTCTGGGTAAAGCTTTGAAATGCAAAAATGTTGATTTTTGTGAGGTATTTTGTACGAAATTTTGACTTTAAAAATTCGGAAAGAGTCGGGTTTATTTGCTACGGCAGACCTTGTTTTTTCAGAATTTTCAAAGTTTGTACTTTTTTGTTTAAGGTTTTTTTTTAATGTAGCGGTTTGTTTTTTGACAGAACTTAAGTATCTTAGATCTGCTTGTAAAGAACTTTTAATATCTGAAAAGTTGATTGATGCTGCTATAAAGTGGATCCAAACTCTGTTTGATTTTTTCCTACCGTCTGGGCAAAGCTTTGAAATGAAAAAATGTTGATTTTTGTGAGGTATTTTGTACGAAATTTTGACTTTAAAAATTCGGAAAGAGTCGGGTTTATTTGCTACGGCAGACCTTGTTTTTTTCAGAATTTTCAAGGTTTGTACTTTTTTGTTTAAGGTTTTTTTTAATGTAGCGGTTTGTTTTTTGACAGAACTTAAGTATCTTAGATCTGGTTGTAAAGAACTTTTAATATCTGAAAAGTTGATTGATGCTGTTATGAAGTGGATCCAAACTGTGTGTGGTTTTGTCCTACCGTCTGGGTAAAGCTTTGAAAAGCAAACATGTTGATTTTTGTGAGGTATTTTGTACGAAATTTTGACTTTAAAAATTCGGAAAGAGTCGGGTTTATTTGCTACGGCAGACCTTGGTTTTTTCAGAATTTTCAAAGTTTGTATATTTTTGCTTAAGGTTTTTTTTTAATGTAGCGGTTTGTTTTTTGACAGAACTTAATTATCTTAGTTCTGGTTGTAAAGAAATTTTAATATCTGAAAGGTTGATTGATGCTGCTATGAAGTGGATCAAAACTGTGTGTGGTTTTGTCCTACCGTCTGAGTAAAGCTTTGAAAAGCAAAAATGTTGATTTTTGTGAGGTATTTTGTACGAAATTTT
>NW_023000047.1:0-974 GCF_900245975.1 Drosophila guanche | reverse complement strand
TTACAACCAAAATTAAGATACTTAAACTGAAAAAATCTCCCAACAGTCCACATTTTTGCATTTCAAAGCTTTTCCGAGACGGTAGGCCAAAACCACACAGAGTTTGGATCCATTTTATAGCAGTATCAATCAACTATTCAGATAATCAAAGTTTGTTACAACCCAAATTAAGATACTTAAGATATGTGAAAAAACAAACCGCAAAGTCTGAAAAAACCTTAAATTAAAAGTTACTTCCTTAATGAGTTCTTAAAAAACAAGTTCTGCCATAGAAAATAAACCCGACTTTCCCCGAGTTTTTAAAGTAAAAATTTCGAAAACAAAAAATCTCACAACAATCAATGCTTTTGCATTTCAAAGCTTTACCCAGACGGTAGGAAAAAACCACACAGAGTTTGGATCCATTTTATAGCAGTATCAATCAACTATTCAGATAATCAAAGTTTTTTACAACCAAAATTAAGATACTTAAGTTATTTGAGAAAACAAACCGCAACCTCTGAAAAAACCTTAAACTGAAAATTACTTTCTTAATAAGTTCTTAAAAAACAAGTTCTGCCATAGAAAATAAAACCGACTTTTTCCGAGTTTTTAAAGTCAAAATTTCGAAAAAAAAATCTCACAACAATCCACATTTTTGCATTTCAAAGCTTTACCCAGACGGTAGGCCAAAACCACACAGAGTTTGGATCCATTCTATAGCAGTATCAATCAACTTTTCAGTTAATCAAAGTTTTTTACAACCAAAATTAAGATACTTAAGTTATTTGAGAAAACAAACCGCAACCTCTGAAAAAACCTTAAACTGAAAATTACTTCCTTAATAAGTTCTTAAAAAACAAGTTCTGCCATAGAAAATAAACCCGACTTTTCCCGAGTTTTTAAAGTACAAATTTCGAAAACAAAAAATCTCACAACAATAAACCTTTTTGCATTTCAAAGCTTTACCCAGACGGTAGGCCAAAACCACACAG
>NW_023000046.1:0-974 GCF_900245975.1 Drosophila guanche | reverse complement strand
TTAAAATTGTAGATTTGGGAGGTTTTCGCCCTTTTGCTGGGGCGGATGGGGGCGGGGAAGATTTTTTAAATACACTTGTAACAGTGTGAGCATACAGAAGTCTGGATGCAAAATTTGGTGGCTCTAGCTTTTATAGTCTCTGAGATTCAGGTGCTCAAAAAGATGGACGGACAGACGGAAGGACAGACGGACGGACAGACAGGGCTCAATCGACTCGGCTATTGATGGTGATCAAGAAAATATACACTTTATGGGGTCGGAAACGATTCCTTCTGTGTGTTACATACATTAACTTTGTGCACAAATACAATATACCCTATTTATTCTTCGAGTACCGGGTATAAAACAAATATAAGCTGTGTGGGGGGGGGGGGGGGGGGGTGGTTAAAAGTCGGTAGAGGCAGAGGCCGAGTGAAGCAGAGTGTGAATGAGAGAATGTGAAAAGAACAACAAAAGCCGCAGGACAGTGTGGGTTTAGCCACTGCTAATTAATTTATTCTTTCTGGCTATAATAATGATCCAATCGGATCCCAATTTGGTGATCTGATAGATTTGGACATTCCCTACAGAATGGCGTTTTTAGTTTTATTCTATCTTTAAAATTGTAGATTTGGGAGGTTTTCGCCCTTTTGCGGGGGCGGATGGGGGCGGGGAACATTTTTTAAATACACTTGTAACAGTGGGAGCATACAGAAGTCTGGATGCAAAATTTGGTAGCTCTAGCTTTTATAGTCTCTGAGATTCAGGTGCTCAACAAGACGGACGGACAGACGGAAGGACAGACGGACAGACAGACAGGGCTCAATCGACTCGGCTATTGATGGTGATCAAGAATATATACACTTTATGGGGTCGGAAACGATTCCTTCTCTGTGTTACATACATTAACTTTGTGCACAAATACAATATACCCTATTTACTCTTCGAGTACCGGGTATAAAACAAATATTAGCTGTGGGGGGGGGGGGGGGGGG
>NW_023000045.1:0-974 GCF_900245975.1 Drosophila guanche | reverse complement strand
GGAAGTAATTTTAAGTTTAAGGTTTTTTCAGAGGTTGCGGTTTGTTTTTTCACATAACTTAAGTATCTAAGATCTGGTTGCAAAAAACTTTGATTATCAGAAAAGTTGATTGCTACTGGTATAAAATTGATCCAAACTCTGTGTGGTTTTGACCTACCGTCTCGGAAAAGCTTTGAAATGCAAAAATGTTGATTGATCTGAGATTATTTTTTTTTGATATTTTTACTTTAAAAACTCTGGAAAAGTCGGTTTTATTTTCTATGGCAGAACTTGTTTTTTAAGAACTTATTAAGGAAGTAATTTTAAGTTTAAGGTTTTTTGAGAGGTTGCGGTTTGAACTTTCACATAACTTAAGTATCTTAATTTTCGTTGTAAAAAATCTTGAGTATCTGAAAAGTTGATTGATTCTGCTATAAAATGTATCCAAACTCTGTGTGGTTTTGGCCTACCGTCTGGGTAAAGCTTTGAAATGCAAAAATGTTGATTTTTGTGAGGTATTTTGTTCGAAATTTTGACTTTAAAAACTCGGGTTTATTTTATATGGCAGAACTTGTTTTGTAAGAACTTATTAATGAAGTAATTTTAAGTTTAAGGTTTTTTCAGAGGTGGCGGTTTGTTTTTTCACATAACTTAAGTATCTTAATTTTGGATGTAAGAAACTTTGATTATCTGAAAAATTGATTGATACTGCTATAAAAAGGATCCAAACTGTGTGTGGTTTTGGCCTACCGTCTGGGTAAAGCTTTGAAATGCAAAAATGTTGATTGAAGTGAGATTTTTTTTTTCGATATTTTTACTTTAAAAACTCGGGAAAAGTCGGGTTTATTTTCTATGGCAGAACTTGTTTTTTAGGAACTTATTATTGAAGTTATTTTTAGTTTAAGGTTTTTTCAGAGGTTGCGGTTTGTTTTTTCACATAACTTAAGTATCTAAGATCTGGTTGCAAAAAACTTTGATTATCTGCAAAGTTGATT